>NW_027194139.1:300000-490103 GCF_032444005.1 Ranitomeya imitator
GCGGGCTAGGCTTAAGGCAGGGGCACAAGTGTGGGCTAGGCTTAAGGCCGGGGCACAAGTGCGGGCTAGGCTTAAGGCCTGGGCACAAGTGCGGGCTAGGCTTAAGGCCTGGGCACAAGTGCGGGCTAGGCTTAAGGCCTGGGCACAAGTGCAGTGCTGGCTAGGACCAAGGCAGGGGGCACAAGTGATGGCTAGGCTTAAGGCATGGGCACAAGTGCAGGCTAGGCTTAAGGCCGGGGCACAAGTGCGGGCTAGGCTTAAGGCCGGGGCACAAGTGCGGGCTAGGCTTAAGGCCGGGGCACAAATGCGCGCTAGGCTTAAGGCCGGGGCACAAGTGCGGGCTAGGCTTAAGGCCTGGGCACAAGTGCAGTGCTGGCTAGGACCAAGGCAGGGGGCACAAGTGATGGCTAGGCTTAAGGCCTGGGCACAAGTGCGGGCTAGGCTTAAGGCCTGGGCACAAGTGCAGTGCTGGCTAGGACCAAGGCAGGGGGCACAAGTGATGGCTAGGCTTAAGGCCGGGGCACAAGTGCGGGCTAGGCTTAAAGCCTGGGCACAAGTGCGGGCTAGGCTTAATGCCTGGGCACAAGTGCGGGCTAGGCTTAAGGCCTGGGCACAAGTGCAGGCTAGGCTTAAGGCTTGGGCACAAGTGTAGTGCTGGCTAGGATCAAGGCAGGGGGCACAAGTGCGGGCTAGGCTTAAGGCCTGGGCACAAGTGCGGGCTAGGCTTAAGGCCTGGGCACAAGTGCGGGCTAGGCTTAAGGCCTGGGCACAAGTGCGGGCTAGGCTGAAGGCCGGGGCACAAGTGCGGGCTAGGCTTAAGGCCTGGGCACAAGTGCGATCTAGGCTTAAGGCCTGGGCACAAGTGCGGGCTAGGCTGAAGGCCTGGGCACAAGTGCGGGCTAGGCTGAAGGCCGGGGCACAAGTGCGGGCTAGGCTGAAGGCCTGGGCACAAGTGCGGGCTAGGCTGAAGGCCTGGGCACAAGTGCGGGCTAGGCTGAAGGCCTGGGCACAAGTGCGGGCTAGGCTTAAGGCCTGGGCACAAGTGCGGTCTAGGCTTAAGGCCTGGGCACAAGTGCGGGCTAGGCTTAAGGCCGGGGCACAAGTGCGGGCTAGGCTTAAGGCCGGGGCACAAGTGCGGGCTAGGCTTAAGGCCGGGGCACAAGTGCGAGCTAGGCTTAAGGCCTGGGCACAAGTGCGGGCTAGGCTTAAGGCCTGGGCACAAGTGCGGTCTAGGCTTAAGGCCTGGGCACAAGTGCAGGCTAGGCTTAAGGCTTGGGCACAAGTGTAGTGCTAGCTAGGATCAAGGCAGGGGGCACAAGTGCGGGCTAGGCTTAAGGCCTGGGCACAAGTGCGGGCTAGGCTTAAGGCCTGGGCACAAGTGCGGGCTAGGCTTAAGGCCTGGGCACAAGTGCGGGCTAGGCTTAAGGCCTGGGTACAAGTGCGGGCTAGGCTTAAGGCCTGGGCACAAGTGCGGGCTAGGCTTAAGGCCTGGGCACAAGTGCGGGCTAGGCTTAAGGCCTGGGCACAAGTGCGGGCTAGGCTTAAGGCCTGGGCACAAGTGCAGTGCTGGCTAGGACCAAGGCAGGGGGCACAAGTGATGGCTAGGCTTAAGGCCGAGGCACAAGTGCGGGCTAGGCTTAAGGCCGGGGCACAAGTGCGGGCTAGGCTTAAGGCCGGAGCACAAGTGCGGGCTAGGCTTAAGGACGGGGCACAAGTGCGGGCTAGGCTTAAGGCCTGGGCACAAGTGCAGCGCTGGCTAGGATCAAGGCAGGGGGCACAAGTGCTGGCTAGGCTTAAGGCCGAGGCACAAGTGCGGGCTAGGCTTAAGGCCGGGACACAAGTGCGGGCTAGGCTTAAGGCCGGGGCACAAGTGCGGGCTAGGCTTAAGGCTGGGGCACAAGTGCGGGCTAGGCTTAAGGCAGGGGCACAAGTGTGGGCTAGGCTTAAGGCCGGGGCACAAGTGCGAGCTAGGCTTAAGGCCTGGGCACAAGTGCGGGCTAGGCTTAAGGCCTGGGCACAAGTGCGGTCTAGGCTTAAGGCCTGGGCACAAGTGCAGGCTAGGCTTAAGGCTTGGGCACAAGTGTAGTGCTAGCTAGGATCAAGGCAGGGGGCACAAGTGCGGGCTAGGCTTAAGGCCTGGGCACAAGTGCGGGCTAGGCTTAAGGCCTGGGCACAAGTGCGGGCTAGGCTTAAGGCCTGGGCACAAGTGCGGGCTAGGCTTAAGGCCTGGGTACAAGTGCGGGCTAGGCTTAAGGCCTGGGCACAAGTGCGGGCTAGGCTTAAGGCCTGGGCACAAGTGCGGGCTAGGCTTAAGGCCTGGGCACAAGTGCGGGCTAGGCTTAAGGCCTGGGCACAAGTGCAGTGCTGGCTAGGACCAAGGCAGGGGGCACAAGTGATGGCTAGGCTTAAGGCCGAGGCACAAGTGCGGGCTAGGCTTAAGGCCGGGGCACAAGTGCGGGCTAGGCTTAAGGCCGGAGCACAAGTGCGGGCTAGGCTTAAGGACGGGGCACAAGTGCGGGCTAGGCTTAAGGCCTGGGCACAAGTGCAGCGCTGGCTAGGATCAAGGCAGGGGGCACAAGTGCTGGCTAGGCTTAAGGCCGAGGCACAAGTGCGGGCTAGGCTTAAGGCCGGGACACAAGTGCGGGCTAGGCTTAAGGCCGGGGCACAAGTGCGGGCTAGGCTTAAGGCTGGGGCACAAGTGCGGGCTAGGCTTAAGGCAGGGGCACAAGTGTGGGCTAGGCTTAAGGCCGGGGCACAAGTGCGGGCTAGGCTTAAGGCCTGGGCACAAGTGCGGGCTAGGCTTAAGGCCTGGGCACAAGTGCGGGCTAGGCTTAAGGCCTGGGCACAAGTGCAGTGCTGGCTAGGACCAAGGCAGGGGGCACAAGTGATGGCTAGGCTTAAGGCATGGGCACAAGTGCAGGCTAGGCTTAAGGCCGGGGCACAAGTGCGGGCTAGGCTTAAGGCCGGGGCACAAGTGCGGGCTAGGCTTAAGGCCGGGGCACAAATGCGCGCTAGGCTTAAGGCCGGGGCACAAGTGCGGGCTAGGCTTAAGGCCTGGGCACAAGTGCAGTGCTGGCTAGGACCAAGGCAGGGGGCACAAGTGATGGCTAGGCTTAAGGCCTGGGCACAAGTGCGGGCTAGGCTTAAGGCCTGGGCACAAGTGCAGTGCTGGCTAGGACCAAGGCAGGGGGCACAAGTGATGGCTAGGCTTAAGGCCGGGGCACAAGTGCGGGCTAGGCTTAAAGCCTGGGCACAAGTGCGGGCTAGGCTTAATGCCTGGGCACAAGTGCGGGCTAGGCTTAAGGCCTGGGCACAAGTGCGGGCTAGGCTTAAGGCCTGGGCACAAGTGCAGGCTAGGCTTAAGGCTTGGGCACAAGTGTAGTGCTGGCTAGGATCAAGGCAGGGGGCACAAGTGCGGGCTAGGCTTAAGGCCTGGGCACAAGTGCGGGCTAGGCTTAAGGCCTGGGCACAAGTGCGGGCTAGGCTTAAGGCCTGGGCACAAGTGCGGGCTAGGCTGAAGGCCGGGGCACAAGTGCGGGCTAGGCTTAAGGCCTGGGCACAAGTGCGATCTAGGCTTAAGGCCTGGGCACAAGTGCGGGCTAGGCTGAAGGCCTGGGCACAAGTGCGGGCTAGGCTGAAGGCCGGGGCACAAGTGCGGGCTAGGCTGAAGGCCTGGGCACAAGTGCGGGCTAGGCTGAAGGCCTGGGCACAAGTGCGGGCTAGGCTGAAGGCCTGGGCACAAGTGCGGGCTAGGCTTAAGGCCTGGGCACAAGTGCGGTCTAGGCTTAAGGCCTGGGCACAAGTGCGGGCTAGGCTTAAGGCCGGGGCACAAGTGCGGGCTAGGCTTAAGGCCGGGGCACAAGTGCGGGCTAGGCTTAAGGCCGGGGCACAATTGCGGGCTAGGCTTAAGGCCGGGGCACAAGTGCGGGCTAGGCTTAAGGCCGGGGCACAAGTGCGGGCTAGGCTTAAGGCCGGGGTACAAGTGCGGGCTAGGCTTATGGCCGGGGCACAAGTGCGGGCTAGGCTTATGGCCGGGGCACAAGTGCGGGCTAGGCTTAAGGCCGGGGCACAAGTGCGGGCTAGGCTTAAGGCCGGGGCACAAGTGCGGGCTAGGCTTAAGGCCGGGGCACAAGTGCGGGTTAGGCTTAAGGCTGGGGCACAAGTGCGGGCTAGGCTTAAGGCCTGGGCACAAGTGCGGGCTAGGCTTAAGGCCTGGGCACAAGTGCAGTGCTGGCTAGGACCAAGGCAGGGGGCACAAGTGCTGGCTAGGCTTAAGGCATGGGCACAAGTGCTGGCTAGGCTTAGGGCATACAGCTAACTCTTTGCACTCTTTGCATAAAGGGTTAGGCACCCATAGGGGTGAAGAGCTAGCTTTCACCCCTCTACTCTGTACTTGGACATTTAGGACTAGATCCTTTGTTGTACAGTGCAGAGCCTCTCCATAACCCCATGCTCCAAGCGACCAGGCACTTCTTGTCTGTCCTCCGTAAATGGGTAATGCCTTCTTCCCCAATTACAGTCATGCATGCGCATTCAGACGGGACAAGAGCGAAGAGCATAAAGCTGGCCCTATGTGCATAACCAACTTGAAGCTGAAGACAAAAACAAACAAACAAGCATTCAAGGGGCTCAAAAGTGCGGGCTAGGCTTAAGGCCTGGGCACAAGTGCGGGCTAGGCTTAAGGCCGGGGCACAAGTGCGGGCTAGGCTTAAGGCCGGGGCACAAGTGCGGGCTAGGCTTAAGGCCTGGGCACAAGTGCGGGCTAGGCTTAAGGCCGGGGCACAAGTGCAGGCTAGGCTTAAGGCCTGGGCACAAGTGCGGGCTAGGCTTAAGGCCTGGGCACAAGTGCGGGCTAGGCTTAAGGCCTGGGCACAAGTGCGGGCTAGGCTTAAGGCCTGGGCACAAGTGCGGGCTAGGCTTAAGGCCTGGGCACAAGTGCGGGCTAGGCTTAAGGCCTGGGCACAAGTGCGGGCTAGGCTTAAGGCCTGGGCACAAGTGCGGTCTAGGCTTAAGGCCTGGGCACAAGTGCGGGCTAGGCTTAAGGCCTGGGCCCAAGTGCGGGCTAGGCTTAAGGCCTGGGCACAAGTGCGGGCTAGGCTTAAGGCCTGGGCACAAGTGCGGGCTAGGCTTAAGGCCTGGGCACAAGTGCGGGCTAGGCTTAAGGCCTGGGCACAAGTGCAGTGCTGGCTAGGATCAAGGCAGGGGGCACAAGTGCTGGCTAGGCTTAAGGCCGGGGCACAAGAGCGGGCTAGGCTGAAGGCCGGGGCACAAGTGCGGGCTAGGCTTAAGGCCGGGTCACAAGTGCGGGCTAGGCTTAAGGCCGGGGCACAAGTGCGGGCTAGGCTTAAGGCCTGGGCACAAGTGCGGGCTAGGCTTAAGGCCGGGGCACAAGTGCGGGCTAGGCTTAAGGCCTGGGCACAAGTGCGGGCTAGGCTTAAGGCCTGGGCACAAGTGCAGTGCTGGCTAGGACCAAGGCAGGGGGCACAAGTGATGGCTAGGCTTAAGGCCGAGGCACAAGTGCGGGCTAGGCTTAAGGCCGGGGCACAAGTGCGGGCTAGGCTTAAGGCCGGAGCACAAGTGCGGGCTAGGCTTAAGGACGGGGCACAAGTGCGGGCTAGGCTTAAGGCCTGGGCACAAGTGCAGCGCTGGCTAGGATCAAGGCAGGGGGCACAAGTGCTGGCTAGGCTTAAGGCCGAGGCACAAGTGCGGGCTAGGCTTAAGGCCGGGACACAAGTGCGGGCTAGGCTTAAGGCCGGGGCACAAGTGCGGGCTAGGCTTAAGGCTGGGGCACAAGTGCGGGCTAGGCTTAAGGCAGGGGCACAAATGTGGGCTAGGCTTAAGGCCGGGGCACAAGTGCGGGCTAGGCTTAAGGCCTGGGCACAAGTGCGGGCTAGGCTTAAGGCCTGGGCACAAGTGCGGGCTAGGCTTAAGGCCTGGGCACAAGTGCAGTGCTGGCTAGGACCAAGGCAGGGGGCACAAGTGATGGCTAGGCTTAAGGCATGGGCACAAGTGCAGGCTAGGCTTAAGGCCGGGGCACAAGTGCGGGCTAGGCTTAAGGCCGGGGCACAAGTGCGGGCTAGGCTTAAGGCCGGGGCACAAATGCGCGCTAGGCTTAAGGCCGGGGCACAAGTGCGGGCTAGGCTTAAGGCCTGGGCACAAGTGCAGTGCTGGCTAGGACCAAGGCAGGGGGCACAAGTGATGGCTAGGCTTAAGGCCTGGGCACAAGTGCGGGCTAGGCTTAAGGCCTGGGCACAAGTGCAGTGCTGGCTAGGACCAAGGCAGGGGGCACAAGTGATGGCTAGGCTTAAGGCCGGGGCACAAGTGCGGGCTAGGCTTAAAGCCTGGGCACAAGTGCGGGCTAGGCTTAATGCCTGGGCACAAGTGCGGGCTAGGCTTAAGGCCTGGGCACAAGTGCAGGCTAGGCTTAAGGCTTGGGCACAAGTGTAGTGCTGGCTAGGATCAAGGCAGGGGGCACAAGTGCGGGCTAGGCTTAAGGCCTGGGCACAAGTGCGGGCTAGGCTTAAGGCCTGGGCACAAGTGCGGGCTAGGCTTAAGGCCTGGGCACAAGTGCGGGCTAGGCTGAAGGCCGGGGCACAAGTGCGGGCTAGGCTTAAGGCCTGGGCACAAGTGCGATCTAGGCTTAAGGCCTGGGCACAAGTGCGGGCTAGGCTGAAGGCCTGGGCACAAGTGCGGGCTAGGCTGAAGGCCGGGGCACAAGTGCGGGCTAGGCTGAAGGCCTGGGCACAAGTGCGGGCTAGGCTGAAGGCCTGGGCACAAGTGCGGGCTAGGCTGAAGGCCTGGGCACAAGTGCGGGCTAGGCTTAAGGCCTGGGCACAAGTGCGGTCTAGGCTTAAGGCCTGGGCACAAGTGCGGGCTAGGCTTAAGGCCGGGGCACAAGTGCGGGCTAGGCTTAAGGCCGGGGCACAAGTGCGGGCTAGGCTTAAGGCCGGGGCACAAGTGCGAGCTAGGCTTAAGGCCTGGGCACAAGTGCGGGCTAGGCTTAAGGCCTGGGCACAAGTGCGGTCTAGGCTTAAGGCCTGGGCACAAGTGCAGGCTAGGCTTAAGGCTTGGGCACAAGTGTAGTGCTAGCTAGGATCAAGGCAGGGGGCACAAGTGCGGGCTAGGCTTAAGGCCTGGGCACAAGTGCGGGCTAGGCTTAAGGCCTGGGCACAAGTGCGGGCTAGGCTTAAGGCCTGGGCACAAGTGCGGGCTAGGCTTAAGGCCTGGGTACAAGTGCGGGCTAGGCTTAAGGCCTGGGCACAAGTGCGGGCTAGGCTTAAGGCCTGGGCACAAGTGCGGGCTAGGCTTAAGGCCTGGGCACAAGTGCGGGCTAGGCTTAAGGCCTGGGCACAAGTGCGGGCCAGGCTTAAGGCCTGGGCACAAGTGCGGGCCAGGTTTAAGGCCTGGGCACAAGTGCGGGCTAGGCTTAAGGCCTGGGCACAAGTGCGGGCTAGGCTTAAGGCCTGGGCACAAGTGCGGGCTAGGCTTAAGGCCGGGGCACAAGTGCGGGCTAGGCTTAAGGCCGGGGCACAAGTGCGGGCTAGGCTTAAGGCCGGGGCACAAGTGCGGGCTAGGCTTATGGCCGGGGCACAAGTGCGGGCTAGGCTTATGGCCGGGGCACAAGTGCGGGCTAGGCTTAAGGCCGGGGCACAAGTGCGGGCTAGGCTTAAGGCCGGGGCACAAGTGCGGGCTAGGCTTAAGGCCGGGGCACAAGTGCGGGTTAGGCTTAAGGCCGGGGCACAAGTGCGGGCTAGGCTTAAGGCCGGGGCACAAGTGCGGGCTAGGCTTAAGGCCTGGGCACAAGTGCGGGCTAGGCTTAAGGCCTGGGCACAAGTGCAGTGCTGGCTAGGATCAAGGCAGGGGGCACAAGTGCAGTGCTGGCTAGGATCAAGGCAGGGGGCACAAGTGCTGGCTAGGCTTAAGGCCGGGGCACAAGAGCGGGCTAGGCTGAAGGCCGGGGCACAAGTGCGGGCTAGGCTTAAGGCCGGGTCACAAGTGCGGGCTAGGCTTAAGGCCGGGGCACAAGTGCGGGCTAGGCTTAAGGCCTGGGCACAAGTGCGGGCTAGGCTTAAGGCCGGGGCACAAGTGCGGGGTAGGCTTAAGGCCTGGGCACAAGTGCGGGCTAGGCTTAAGGCCTGGGCACAAGTGCAGTGCTGGCTAGGATCAAGGCAGGGGGCACAAGTGCTGGCTAGGCTTAAGGCCTGGGCACAAGTGCGGGCTAGGCTTAAGGACGGGGCACAAGTGCGGGCTAGGCTTAAGGCCTGGGCACAAGTGCGGGCTAGGCTTAAGGCCTGGGCACAAGTGCGGGCTAGGCTTAAGGCCTGGGCACAAGTGCAGTGCTGGCTAGGACCAAGGCAGGGGGCACAAGTGACGGCTAGGCTTAAGGCATGGGCACAAGTGCGGGCTAGGCTTAAGGCATACAGCTAACTCTTTGCACTCTTTGCATAAAGGGTTAGGCACCCATAGGGGTGAAGAGCTAGCTTTCACCCCTCTACTCTGTACTTGGACATTTAGGACTAGATCCTTTGTTGTACAGTGCGGAGCCTCTCCATAACCCGATGCTCCAAGCGACCAGGCACTTCTTGTCTGTCCTCCGTAAATGGGTAATGCCTTCTTCCCCAATTACAGTCGTGCATGCGCATTCAGACGGGACAAGAGCGAAGAGCGTAAAGCTGGCCCTATGTGCATAACCAACATGAAGCTGAAGACAAAAACAAACAAACAAGCATTCAAGGGGCTCAAAAGTGCGGGCTAGGCTTAAGGCCTGGGCACAAGTGCGGGCTAGGCTTAAGGCCTGGGCACAAGTGCGGGCTAGGCTTAAGGCCTGGGCACAAGTGCAGGCTAGGCTTAAGGCCTGGGCACAAGTGCGGGCTAGGCTTAAGGCCTGGGCACAAGTGCGGGCTAGGCTTAAGGCCGGGGCACAAGTGCGGGCTAGGCTTAAGGCCTGGGCACAAGTGAGGGCTAGGCTTAAGGCCGGGGCACAAGTGCAGTGCTGGCTAGGATCAAGGCAGGGGGCACAAGTGCTGGCTAGGCTTAAGGCCGGGGCACAAGAGCGGGCTAGGCTGAAGGCCGGGGCACAAGTGCGGGCTAGGCTTAAGGCCGGGTCACAAGTGCGGGCTAGGCTTAAGGCCGGGGCACAAGTGCGGGCTAGGCTTAAGGCCTGGGCACAAGTGTGGGCTAGGCTTAAGGCCGGGGCACAAGTGCGGGCTAGTCTTAAGGCCTGGGCACAAGTGCGGGCTAGGCTTAAGGCCTGGGCACAAGTGCAGTGCTGGCTAGGATCAAGGCAGGGGGCACAAGTGCTGGCTAGGCTTAAGGCCTGGGCACAAGTGCGGGCTAGGCTTAAGGACGGGGCACAAGTGCGGGCTAGGCTTAAGGCCTGGGCACAAGTGCGGGCTAGGCTTAAGGCCTGGGCACAAGTGCGGGCTAGGCTTAAGGCCGGGGCACAAGTGCGGGCTAGGCTTAAGGCCTGGGCACAAGTGCGGGCTAGGCTTAAGGCCTGGGCACAAGTGCAGTGCTGGCTAGGATCAAGGCAGGGGGCACAAGTGCTGGCTAGGCTTAAGGCCGGGGCACAAGAGCGGGCTAGGCTGAAGGCCGGGGCACAAGTGCGGGCTAGGCTTAAGGCCGGGGCACAAGTGCGGGCTAGGCTTAAGGCCGGGGCACAAGTGCGGGCTAGGCTTAAGGCCTGGGCACAAGTGCGGGCTAGGCTTAAGGCCTGGGCACAAGTGCGGGCTAGGCTTAAGGCCTGGGCACAAGTGCATTGCTGGCTAGGATCAAGGCAGGGGGCACAAGTGCTGGCTAGGCTTAAGGCCTGGGTACAAGTGCGGGCTAGGCTTAAGGACGGGGCACAAGTGCGGGCTAGGCTTAAGGCCTGGGCACAAGTGTGGGCTAGGCTTAAGGCCTGGGCACAAGTGCGGGCTAGGCTTAAGGCCTGGGCACAAGTGCAGTGCTGGCTAGGACCAAGGCAGGGGGCACAAGTGACGGCTAGGCTTAAGGCATGGGCACAAGTGCGGGCTAGGCTTAAGGCCTGGGCACAAGTGCGGGCTAGGCTTAAGGCCGGGGCACAAGTGCGGGCTAGGCTTAAGGCCGGGGCACAAGTGCGGGCTAGGCTTAAGGCCGGGGCACAAGTGCGGGCTAGGCTTAAGGCCGGGGCACAAGTGCGGGCTAGGCTTAAGGCCGGGGCACAAGTGCGGGCTAGGCTTAAGGCCGGGGCACAAGTGCAGGCTAGACTTAAGGCCGGGGCACAAGTGCGGGCAAGGCTTAAGGCCGGGGCACAAGTGCGGGCTAGGCTTAAGGCCGGGGCACAAGTGCGGGCTAGGCTTAAGGCCGGGGTACAAGTGCGGGCTAGGCTTAAGGCCTGGGCACAAGTGCGGGCTAGGCTTAAGGCCTGGGCACAAGTGCAGTGTTGGCTAGGACCAAGGCAGGGGGCACAAGTGCTGGCTAGGCTTAAGGCATGGGCACAAGTGCTGGCTAGGCTTAAGGCATACAGCTAACTCTTTGCACTCTTTGCAAAAAGGGTTAGGCACCCATAGGGGTGAAGAGCTAGCTTTCACCCCTCTACTCTGTACTTGGACATTTAGGACTAGATCCTTTGTTGTACAGTGCGGAGCCTCTCCATAACCCCATGCTCCAAGCAACCAGGCACTTCTTGTCTGTCCTCCGTAAATGGGTAATGCCTTCTTCCCCAATTACAGTCGTGCATGCGCATTCAGACGGGACAAGAGCGAAGAGCGTAAAGCTGGCCCTATGTGCATAACCAACATGAAGCTGAAGACAAAAACAAACAAACAAGCATTCAAGGGGCTCAAAAGTGCGGGCTAGGCTTAAGGCCTGGGCACAAGTGCGGGCTAGGCTTAAGGCCTGGGCACAAGTGCGGGCTAGGCTTAAGGCCTGGGCACAAGTGCGGGCTAGGCTTAAGGCCTGGGCACAAGTGCGGGCTAGGCTTAAGGCCTGGGCACAAGTGCGGGCTAGGCTTAAGGCCGGGGCACAAGTGCGGGCTAGGCTTAAGGCCTGGGCACAAGTGCGGGCTAGGCTTAAGGCCGGGGCACAAGTGCAGTGCTGGCTAGGATCAAGGCAGGGGGCACAAGTGCTGGCTAGGCTTCAGGCCGGGGCACAAGAGCGGGCTAGGCTGAAGGCCGGGGCACAAGTGTGGGCTAGGCTTAAGGCCGGGTCACAAGTGCGGGCTAGGCTTAAGGCCGGGGCACAAGTGCGGGCTAGGCTTAAGGCCTGGGCACAAGTGCGGGCTAGGCTTAAGGCCGGGGCACAAGTGCGGGCTAGGCTGAAGGCCTGGGCACAAGTGCGGGCTAGGCTTAAGGCCTGGGCACAAGTGCAGTGCTGGCTAGGATCAAGGCAGGGGGCACAAGTGCTGGCTAGGCTTAAGGCCTGGGCACAAGTGCGGGCTAGGCTTAAGGACGGGGCACAAGTGCGGGCTAGGCTTAAGGCCTGGGCACAAGTGCGGGCTAGGCTTAAGGCCTGGGCACAAGTGCGGGCTAGGCTTAAGGCCTGGGCACAAGTGCGGGCTAGGCTTAAGGCCTGGGCACAAGTGCAGTGCTGGCTAGGACCAAGGCAGGGGGCACAAGTGATGGCTAGGCTTAAAGCATGGGCACAAGTGCGGGCTAGGCTTAAGGCCTGGGCACAAGTGCGGGCTAGGCTTAAGGCCGGGGCACAAGTGCGGGCTAGGCTTAAGGCTGGGGCACAAGTGCGGGCTAGGCTTAAGGCCTGGGCACAAGTGCGGGCTAGGCTGAAGGCCGGGGCACAAGTGCGGGCTAGGCTGAAGGCCTGGGCACAAGTGCAGGCTAGGCTTAAGGCCAGGGCACAGGTGCGGGCTAGGCTTAAGGCCTGGGCACAATTGCGGTCTAGGCTTAAGGCCTGGGCACAAGTGCGGGCTAGGCTTAAGGCCGGGGCACAAGTGCGGGCTAGGCTTAAGGCCGGGGCACAAGTGCGGGCTAGGCTTAAGGCCTGGGCACAAGTGCGGGCTAGGCTTAAGGCCTGGGCACAAGTGCGGTCTAGGCTTAAGGCCTGGGCACAAGTGCAGGCTAGGCTTAAGGCTTGGGCACAAATGTAGTGCTAGCTAGGATCAAGGCAGGGGGCACAAGTGCGGGCTAGGCTTAAGGCCTGGGCACAAGTGCGGGCTAGGCTTAAGGCCTGGGCACAAGTGCGGGCTAGGCTTAAGGCCTGGGCACAAGTGCGGGCTAGGCTTAAGGCCTGGGCACAAGTGCGGGCTAGGCTTAAGGCCTGGGCACAAGTGCGGGCTAGGCTTAAGGCCTGGGCACAAGTGCGGGCTAGGCTTAAGGCCTGGGCACAAGTGCGGGCTAGGCTTAAGGCCTGGGCACAAGTGCGGGCCAGGCTTAAGGCCTGGGCACAAGTGCGGGCCAGGCTTAAGGCCTGGGCACAAGTGCGGGCTAGGCTTAAGGCCTGGGCACAAGTGCGGGCTAGGCTTAAGGCCTGGGCACAAGTGCGGGCTAGGCTTAAGGCCTGGGCACAAGTGCGGGCTAGGCTTAAGGACTGGGCACACGTGCGGGCTAGGCTTAAGGCCGGGGCACAAGTGCGGGCTAGGCTTAAGGCCGGGGCACAAGTGCGGGCTAGGCTTAAGGCCGGGGCACAAGTGCGGGCTAGGCTTAAGGCCTGGGCACAAGTGCGGGCTAGGCTGAAGGCCGGGGCACAAGTGCGGGCTAGGCTGAAGGCCTGGGCACAAGTGCGGGCTAGGCTTAAGGCCGGGGCACAAGTGCGGGCTAGGCTTAAGGCCTGGGCACAAGTGCGGTCTAGGCTTAAGGCCTGGGCACAAGTGCGGTCTAGGCTTAAGGCCTGGGCACAAGTGCAGGCTAGGCTTAAGGCTTGGGCACAAGTGTAGTGCTAGCTAGGATCAAGGCAGGGGGCACAAGTGCGGGCTAGGCTTAAGGCCTGGGCACAAGTGCGGGCTAGGCTTAAGGCCTGGGCACAAGTGCGGGCTAGGCTTAAGGCCTGGGCACAAGTGCAGGCTAGGCTTAAGGCCTGGGCACAAGTGCAGGCTAGGCTTAAGGCCTGGGCACAAGTGCGGGCAAGGCTTAAGGCCTGGGCACAAGTGCGGGCTAGGCTTAAGGCCTGGGCACAAGTGCGGGCTAGGCTTAAGGCCTGGGCACAAGTGCGGGCTAGGCTGAAGGCCGGGGCACAAGTGCGGGCTAGGCTG
Source organism: Ranitomeya imitator (assembly GCF_032444005.1). Taxonomy (NCBI): domain Eukaryota; kingdom Metazoa; phylum Chordata; class Amphibia; order Anura; family Dendrobatidae; genus Ranitomeya; species Ranitomeya imitator. The sequence goes on from NW_027194139.1 coordinate 313,163, forward strand.
AAGGCCTGGGCACAAGTGCGGGCTAGGCTTAAGGCCGGGGCACAAGTGCGGGCTAGGCTTAAGGCCTGGGCACAAGTGCGGTCTAGGCTTAAGGCCTGGGCACAAGTGCGGGCTAGGCTTAAGGCCTGGGCACAAGTGCGGGCTAGGCTTAAGGCCGGGGCACAAGTGCGGGCTAGGCTTAAGGCCTGGGCACAAGTGCGGGCTAGGCTTAAGGCCTGGGCACAAGTGCGGGCTAGGCTTAAGGCCTGGGCACAAGTGCGGTCTAGGCTTAAGGCCTGGGCACAAGTGCAGGCTAGGCTTAAGGCTTGGGCACAAGTGTAGTGCTAGCTAGGATCAAGGCAGGGGGCACAAGTGCGGGCTAGGCTTAAGGCCTGGGCACAAGTGCGGGCTAGGCTTAAGGCCTGGGCACAAGTGCGGGCTAGGCTTAAGGCCTGGGCACAAGTGCGGGCTAGGCTTAAGGCCTGGGCACAAGTGCGGGCTAGGCTTAAGGCCTGGGCACAAATGCGGGCCAGGCTTAAGGCCTGGGCACAAGTGCGGGCCAGGCTTTAGGCCTGGGCACAAGTGCGGGCCAGGCTTAAGGCCTGGGCACAAGTGCGGGCCAGGCTTAAGGCCTGGGCACAAGTGCGGGCCAGGCTTAAGGCCTGGGCACAAGTGCGGGCCAGGCTTAAGGCCTGGGCACAAGTGCGGGCTTGGCTTAAGGCCTGGGCACAAGTGCGGGCCAGGCTTAAGGCCTGGGCACAAGTGCGGGCTAGGCTTAAGGCCTGGGCACACGTGCGGGCTAGGCTTAAGGCCGAGGCACAAGTGCGGGCTAGGCTTAAGGCCGGGGCACAAGTGCGGGCTAGGCTTAAGGCCGGGGCACAAGTGCGGGCTAGGCTTAAGGCCGGGGCACAAGTGCGGGCTAGGCTTAAGGCCGGGGCACAAGTGCGGGCTAGGCTTAAGGCCGGGGCACAAGTGCGGGCTAGGCTTAAGGCCGGGGCACAAGTGCGGGCTAGGCTTAAGGCCTGGGCACAAGTGCGGGCTAGGCTTAAGGCCGGGGCACAAGTGCGGGCTAGGCTTAAGGCCGGGGCACAAGTGCGGGCTAGGCTTAAGGCCGGGGCACAAGTGCGGGCTAGGCTTAAGGCCTGGGCACAAGTGCGGGCTAGGCTTAAGGCCTGGGCACAAGTGCGGGCTAGGCTTAAGGCCTGGGCACAAGTGCGGGCTAGGCTTAAGGCCTGGGCACAAGTGCAGTGCTGGCTAGGACCAAGGCAGGGGGCACAAGTGCTGGCTAGGCTTAAGGCATGGGCACAAGTGCGGGCTAGGCTTAAGGCCTGGGCACAAGTGCGGGCTAGGCTTAAGGCCGGGGCACAAGTGCGGGCTAGGCTTAAGGCCGGGGCACAATTGCCGGCTAGGCTTAAGGCCGGGGCACAAGTGCGGGCTAGGCTTAAGGCCGGGGCACAAGTGCGGGCTAGGCTTAAGGCCGGGGCACAAGTGCGGGCTAGGCTTATGGCCGGGGCACAAGTGCGGGCTAGGCTTATGGCCGGGGCACAAGTGCGGGCTAGGCTTAAGGCCGGGGCACAAGTGCGGGCTAGGCTTAAGGCCGGGGCACAAGTGCGGGCTAGGCTTAAGGCCGGGGCACAAGTGCGGGTTAGGCTTAAGGCTGGGGCACAAGTGCGGGCTAGGCTTAAGGCCGGGGCTCAAGTGCGGGCTAGGCTTAAGGCATGGGCACAAGTGCGGGCTAGGCTTAAGGCCTGGGCACAAGTGCAGTGCTGGCTAGGACCAAGGCAGGGGGCACAAGTGCAGTGCTGGCTAGGACCAAGGCAGGGGGCACAAGTGCTGGCTAGGCTTAAGGCATGGGCACAAGTGCTGGCTAGGCTTAGGGCATACAGCTAACTCTTTGCACTCTTTGCATAAAGGGTTAGGCACCCATAGGGGTGAAGAGCTAGCTTTCACCCCTCTACTCTGTACTTGGACATTTAGGACTAGATCCTTTGTTGTACAGTGCAGAGCCTCTCCATAACCCCATGCTCCAAGCGACCAGGCACTTCTTGTCTGTCCTCCGTAAATGGGTAATGCCTTCTTCCCCAATTACAGTCATGCATGCGCATTCAGACGGGACAAGAGCGAAGAGCATAAAGCTGGCCCTATGTGCATAACCAACTTGAAGCTGAAGACAAAAACAAACAAACAAGCATTCAAGGGGCTCAAAAGTGCGGGCTAGGCTTAAGGCCTGGGCACAAGTGCGGGCTAGGCTTAAGGCCGGGGCACAAGTGCGGGCTAGGCTTAAGGCCGGGGCACAAGTGCGGGCTAGGCTTAAGGCCTGGGCACAAGTGCGGGCTAGGCTTAAGGCCGGGGCACAAGTGCGGGCTAGGCTTAAGGCCTGGGCACAAGTGCGGGCTAGGCTTAAGGCCTGGGCACAAGTGCGGGCTAGGCTTAAGGCCTGGGCACAAGTGCGGGCTAGGCTTAAGGCCTGGGCACAAGTGCGGGCTAGGCTTAAGGCCTGGGCACAAGTGCGGGCTAGGCTTAAGGCCTGGGCACAAGTGCGGGCCAGGCTTAAGGCCTGGGCACAAGTGCGGGCCAGGCTTAAGGCCTGGGCACAAGTGCGGGCTAGGCTTAAGGCCTGGGCACAAGTGCGGGCTAGGCTTAAGGCCTGGGCACAAGTGCGGGCTAGGCTTAAGGCCTGGGCACAAGTGCGGGCTAGGCTTAAGGACTGGGCACACGTGCGGGCTAGGCTTAAGGCCGGGGCACAAGTGCGGGCTAGGCTTAAGGCCGGGGCACAAGTGCGGGCTAGGCTTAAGGCCGGGGCACAAGTGCGGGCTAGGCTTAAGGCCTGGGCACAAGTGCGGGCTAGGCTGAAGGCCGGGGCACAAGTGCGGGCTAGGCTGAAGGCCTGGGCACAAGTGCGGGCTAGGCTTAAGGCCGGGGCACAAGTGCGGGCTAGGCTTAAGGCCTGGGCACAAGTGCGGTCTAGGCTTAAGGCCTGGGCACAAGTGCGGTCTAGGCTTAAGGCCTGGGCACAAGTGCAGGCTAGGCTTAAGGCTTGGGCACAAGTGTAGTGCTAGCTAGGATCAAGGCAGGGGGCACAAGTGCGGGCTAGGCTTAAGGCCTGGGCACAAGTGCGGGCTAGGCTTAAGGCCTGGGCACAAGTGCGGGCTAGGCTTAAGGCCTGGGCACAAGTGCAGGCTAGGCTTAAGGCCTGGGCACAAGTGCAGGCTAGGCTTAAGGCCTGGGCACAAGTGCGGGCAAGGCTTAAGGCCTGGGCACAAGTGCGGGCTAGGCTTAAGGCCTGGGCACAAGTGCGGGCTAGGCTTAAGGCCTGGGCACAAGTGCGGGCTAGGCTGAAGGCCGGGGCACAAGTGCGGGCTAGGCTGAAGGCCTGGGCACAAGTGCGGGCTAGGCTTAAGGCCGGGGCACAAGTGCGGGCTAGGCTTAAGGCCTGGGCACAAGTGCGGTCTAGGCTTAAGGCCTGGGCACAAGTGCGGGCTAGGCTTAAGGCCTGGGCACAAGTGCGGGCTAGGCTTAAGGCCGGGGCACAAGTGCGGGCTAGGCTTAAGGCCTGGGCACAAGTGCGGGCTAGGCTTAAGGCCTGGGCACAAGTGCGGGCTAGGCTTAAGGCCTGGGCACAAGTGCGGTCTAGGCTTAAGGCCTGGGCACAAGTGCAGGCTAGGCTTAAGGCTTGGGCACAAGTGTAGTGCTAGCTAGGATCAAGGCAGGGGGCACAAGTGCGGGCTAGGCTTAAGGCCTGGGCACAAGTGCGGGCTAGGCTTAAGGCCTGGGCACAAGTGCGGGCTAGGCTTAAGGCCTGGGCACAAGTGCGGGCTAGGCTTAAGGCCTGGGCACAAGTGCGGGCTAGGCTTAAGGCCTGGGCACAAATGCGGGCCAGGCTTAAGGCCTGGGCACAAGTGCGGGCCAGGCTTTAGGCCTGGGCACAAGTGCGGGCCAGGCTTAAGGCCTGGGCACAAGTGCGGGCCAGGCTTAAGGCCTGGGCACAAGTGCGGGCCAGGCTTAAGGCCTGGGCACAAGTGCGGGCCAGGCTTAAGGCCTGGGCACAAGTGCGGGCTTGGCTTAAGGCCTGGGCACAAGTGCGGGCCAGGCTTAAGGCCTGGGCACAAGTGCGGGCTAGGCTTAAGGCCTGGGCACACGTGCGGGCTAGGCTTAAGGCCGAGGCACAAGTGCGGGCTAGGCTTAAGGCCGGGGCACAAGTGCGGGCTAGGCTTAAGGCCGGGGCACAAGTGCGGGCTAGGCTTAAGGCCGGGGCACAAGTGCGGGCTAGGCTTAAGGCCGGGGCACAAGTGCGGGCTAGGCTTAAGGCCGGGGCACAAGTGCGGGCTAGGCTTAAGGCCGGGGCACAAGTGCGGGCTAGGCTTAAGGCCTGGGCACAAGTGCGGGCTAGGCTTAAGGCCGGGGCACAAGTGCGGGCTAGGCTTAAGGCCGGGGCACAAGTGCGGGCTAGGCTTAAGGCCGGGGCACAAGTGCGGGCTAGGCTTAAGGCCTGGGCACAAGTGCGGGCTAGGCTTAAGGCCTGGGCACAAGTGCGGGCTAGGCTTAAGGCCTGGGCACAAGTGCGGGCTAGGCTTAAGGCCTGGGCACAAGTGCAGTGCTGGCTAGGACCAAGGCAGGGGGCACAAGTGCTGGCTAGGCTTAAGGCATGGGCACAAGTGCGGGCTAGGCTTAAGGCCTGGGCACAAGTGCGGGCTAGGCTTAAGGCCGGGGCACAAGTGCGGGCTAGGCTTAAGGCCGGGGCACAATTGCCGGCTAGGCTTAAGGCCGGGGCACAAGTGCGGGCTAGGCTTAAGGCCGGGGCACAAGTGCGGGCTAGGCTTAAGGCCGGGGCACAAGTGCGGGCTAGGCTTATGGCCGGGGCACAAGTGCGGGCTAGGCTTATGGCCGGGGCACAAGTGCGGGCTAGGCTTAAGGCCGGGGCACAAGTGCGGGCTAGGCTTAAGGCCGGGGCACAAGTGCGGGCTAGGCTTAAGGCCGGGGCACAAGTGCGGGTTAGGCTTAAGGCTGGGGCACAAGTGCGGGCTAGGCTTAAGGCCGGGGCTCAAGTGCGGGCTAGGCTTAAGGCATGGGCACAAGTGCGGGCTAGGCTTAAGGCCTGGGCACAAGTGCAGTGCTGGCTAGGACCAAGGCAGGGGGCACAAGTGCAGTGCTGGCTAGGACCAAGGCAGGGGGCACAAGTGCTGGCTAGGCTTAAGGCATGGGCACAAGTGCTGGCTAGGCTTAGGGCATACAGCTAACTCTTTGCACTCTTTGCATAAAGGGTTAGGCACCCATAGGGGTGAAGAGCTAGCTTTCACCCCTCTACTCTGTACTTGGACATTTAGGACTAGATCCTTTGTTGTACAGTGCAGAGCCTCTCCATAACCCCATGCTCCAAGCGACCAGGCACTTCTTGTCTGTCCTCCGTAAATGGGTAATGCCTTCTTCCCCAATTACAGTCATGCATGCGCATTCAGACGGGACAAGAGCGAAGAGCATAAAGCTGGCCCTATGTGCATAACCAACTTGAAGCTGAAGACAAAAACAAACAAACAAGCATTCAAGGGGCTCAAAAGTGCGGGCTAGGCTTAAGGCCTGGGCACAAGTGCGGGCTAGGCTTAAGGCCGGGGCACAAGTGCGGGCTAGGCTTAAGGCCGGGGCACAAGTGCGGGCTAGGCTTAAGGCCTGGGCACAAGTGCGGGCTAGGCTTAAGGCCGGGGCACAAGTGCGGGCTAGGCTTAAGGCCTGGGCACAAGTGCGGGCTAGGCTTAAGGCCTGGGCACAAGTGCGGGCTAGGCTTAAGGCCTGGGCACAAGTGCGGGCTAGGCTTAAGGCCTGGGCACAAGTGCGGGCTAGGCTTAAGGCCGGGGCACAAGTGCGGGCTAGGCTTAAGGCCGGGGCACAAGTGCGGGCTAGGCTTAAGGCCTGGGCACAAGTGCGGGCTAGGCTTAAGGCCGGGGCACAAGTGCGGGCTAGGCTTAAGGCCTGGGCACAAGTGCGGGCTAGGCTTAAGGCCTGGGCACAAGTGCGGGCTAGGCTTAAGGCCTGGGCACAAGTGCGGGCTAGGCTTAAGGCCTGGGCACAAGTGCGGGCTAGGCTTAAGGCCTGGGCACAAGTGCGGGCTAGGCTTAAGGCCTGGGCACAAGTGCGGGCTAGGCTTAAGGCCTGGGCACAAGTGCGGGCTAGGCTTAAGGCCTGGGCACAAGTGCGGGCTAGGCTTAAGGCCTGGGCACAAGTGCGGGCTAGGCTTAAGGCCTGGGCACAAGTGCGGGCTAGGCTTAAGGCCTGGGCACAAGTGCAGTGCTGGCTAGGATCAAGGCAGGGGGCACAAGTGCTGGCTAGGCTTAAGGCCGGGGCACAAGAGCGGGCTAGGCTGAAGGCCGGGGCACAAGTGCGGGCTAGGCTTAAGGCCGGGTCACAAGTGCGGGCCAGGCTTAAGGCCTGGGCACAAGTGCGGGCTAGGCTTAAGGCCTGGGCACAAGTGCGGGCTAGGCTTAAGTCCTGGGCACAAGTGCGGGCTAGGCTTAAGGCCTGGGCACAAGTGCGGGCTAGGCTTAAGGACTGGGCACACGTGCGGGCTAGGCTTAAGGCCGGGGCACAAGTGCGGGCTAGGCTTAAGGCCGGGGCACAAGTGCGGGCTAGGCTTAAGGCCGGGGCACAAGTGCGGGCTAGGCTTAAGGCCTGGGCACAAGTGCGGGCTAGGCTGAAGGCCGGGGCACAAGTGCGGGCTAGGCTGAAGGCCTGGGCACAAGTGCGGGCTAGGCTTAAGGCCGGGGCACAAGTGCGGGCTAGGCTTAAGGCCTGGGCACAAGTGCGGTCTAGGCTTAAGGCCTGGGCACAAGTGCGGTCTAGGCTTAAGGCCTGGGCACAAGTGCAAGCTAGGCTTAAGGCTTGGGCACAAGTGTAGTGCTAGCTAGGATCAAGGCAGGGGGCACAAGTGCGGGCTAGGCTTAAGGCCTGGGCACAAGTGCGGGCTAGGCTTAAGGCCCGGGCACAAGTGCGGGCTAGGCTTAAGGCCTGGGCACAAGTGCAGGCTAGGCTTAAGGCCTGGGCACAAGTGCAGGCTAGGCTTAAGGCCTGGGCACAAGTGCGGGCAAGGCTTAAGGCCTGGGCACAAGTGCGGGCTAGGCTTAAGGCCTGGGCACAAGTGCGGGCTAGGCTTAAGGCCTGGGCACAAGTGCGGGCTAGGCTGAAGGCCGGGGCACAAGTGCGGGCTAGGCTGAAGGCCTGGGCACAAGTGCGGGCTAGGCTTAAGGCCGGGGCACAAGTGCGGGCTAGGCTTAAGGCCTGGGCACAAGTGCGGTCTAGGCTTAAGGCCTGGGCACAAGTGCGGGCTAGGCTTAAGACCTGGGCACAAGTGCGGGCTAGGCTTAAGGCCGGGGCACAAGTGCGGGCTAGGCTTAAGGCCTGGGCACAAGTGCGGGCTAGGCTTAAGGCCTGGGCACAAGTGCGGTCTAGGCTTAAGGCCTGGGCACAAGTGCAGGCTAGGCTTAAGGCTTGGGCACAAGTGTAGTGCTAGCTAGGATCAAGGCAGGGGGCACAAGTGCGGGCTAGGCTTAAGGCCTGGGCACAAGTGCGGGCTAGGCTTAAGGCCTGGGCACAAGTGCGGGCTAGGCTTAAGGCCTGGGCACAAGTGCGGGCTAGGCTTAAGGCCTGGGCACAAGTGCGGGCTAGGCTTATGGCCGGGGCACAAGTGCGGGCTAGGCTTATGGCCGGGGCACAAGTGCGGGCTAGGCTTAAGGCCGGGGCACAAGTGCGGGCTAGGCTTAAGGCCGGGGCACAAGTGCGGGCTAGGCTTAAGGCCGGGGCACAAGTGCGGGTTAGGCTTAAGGCTGGGGCACAAGTGCGGGCTAGGCTTAAGGCCGGGGCACAAGTGCGGGCTAGGCTTAAGGCCTGGGCACAAGTGCGGGCTAGGCTTAAGGCCTGGGCACAAGTGCAGTGCTGGCTAGGACCAAGGCAGGGGGCACAAGTGCAGTGCTGGCTAGGACCAAGGCAGGGGGCACAAGTGCTGGCTAGGCTTAAGGCATGGGCACAAGTGCTGGCTAGGCTTAGGGCATACAGCTAACTCTTTGCACTCTTTGCATAAAGGGTTAGGCACCCATAGGGGTGAAGAGCTAGCTTTCACCCCTCTACTCTGTACTTGGACATTTAGGACTAGATCCTTTGTTGTACAGTGCAGAGCCTCTCCATAACCCCATGCTCCAAGCGACCAGGCACTTCTTGTCTGTCCTCCGTAAATGGGTAATGCCTTCTTCCCCAATTACAGTCATGCATGCGCATTCAGACGGGACAAGAGCGAAGAGCATAAAGCTGGCCCTATGTGCATAACCAACTTGAAGCTGAAGACAAAAACAAACAAACAAGCATTCAAGGGGCTCAAAAGTGCGGGCTAGGCTTAAGGCCTGGGCACAAGTGCGGGCTAGGCTTAAGGCCGGGGCACAAGTGCGGGCTAGGCTTAAGGCCGGGGCACAAGTGCGGGCTAGGCTTAAGGCCTGGGCACAAGTGCGGGCTAGGCTTAAGGCCGGGGCACAAGTGCGGGCTAGGCTTAAGGCCTGGGCACAAGTGCGGGCTAGGCTTAAGGCCTGGGCACAAGTGCGGGCTAGGCTTAAGGCCTGGGCACAAGTGCGGGCTAGGCTTAAGGCCTGGGCACAAGTGCGGGCTAGGCTTAAGGCCTGGGCACAAGTGCGGGCTAGGCTTAAGGCCTGGGCACAAGTGCGGGCTAGGCTTAAGGCCTGGGCACAAGTGCGGGCTAGGCTTAAGGCCTGGGCACAAGTGCGGGCTAGGCTTAAGGCCTGGGCACAAGTGCGGGCTAGGCTTAAGGCCTGGGCACAAGTGCGGGCTAGGCTTAAGGCCTGGGCACAAGTGCGGGCTAGGCTTAAGGCCTGGGCACAAGTGCGGGCTAGGCTTAAGGCCTGGGCACAAGTGCGGGCTAGGCTTAAGGCCTGGGCACAAGTGCAGTGCTGGCTAGGATCAAGGCAGGGGGCACAAGTGCTGGCTAGGCTTAAGGCCGGGGCACAAGAGCGGGCTAGGCTGAAGGCCGGGGCACAAGTGCGGGCTAGGCTTAAGGCCGGGGCACAAGTGCGGGCTAGGCTTAAGGCCGGGGCACAAGTGCAGGCTAGGCTTAAGGCTTGGGCACAAGTGTAGTGCTAGCTAGGATCAAGGCAGGGGGCACAAGTGCGGGCTAGGCTTAAGGCCTGGGCACAAGTGCGGGCTAGGCTTAAGGCCTGGGCACAAGTGCGGGCTAGGCTTAAGGCCTGGGCACAAGTGCAGGCTAGGCTTAAGGCCTGGGCACAAGTGCAGGCTAGGCTTAAGGCCTGGGCACAAGTGCGGGCAAGGCTTAAGGCCTGGGCACAAGTGCGGGCTAGGCTTAAGGCCTGGGCACAAGTGCGGGCTAGGCTTAAGGCCTGGGCACAAGTGCGGGCTAGGCTGAAGGCCGGGGCACAAGTGCGGGCTAGGCTGAAGGCCGGGGCACAAGTGCGGGCTAGGCTGAAGGCCTGGGCACAAGTGCGGGCTAGGCTTAAGGCCGGGGCACAAGTGCGGGCTAGGCTTAAGGCCTGGGCACAAGTGCGGTCTAGGCTTAAGGCCTGGGCACAAGTGCGGGCTAGGCTTAAGGCCTGGGCACAAGTGCGGGCTAGGCTTAAGGCCGGGGCACAAGTGCGGGCTAGGCTTAAGGCCTGGGCACAAGTGCGGGCTAGGCTTAAGGCCTGGGCACAAGTGCGGTCTAGGCTTAAGGCCTGGGCACAAGTGCAGGCTAGGCTTAAGGCTTGGGCACAAGTGTAGTGCTAGCTAGGATCAAGGCAGGGGGCACAAGTGCGGGCTAGGCTTAAGGCCTGGGCACAAGTGCGGGCTAGGCTTAAGGCCTGGGCACAAGTGCGGGCTAGGCTTAAGGCCTGGGCACAAGTGCGGGCTAGGCTTAAGGCCTGGGCACAAGTGCGGGCTAGGCTTAAGGCCTGGGCACAAATGCGGGCCAGGCTTAAGGCCTGGGCACAAGTGCGGGCCAGGCTTAAGGCCTGGGCACAAGTGCGGGCCAGGCTTAAGGCCTGGGCACAAGTGCGGGCCAGGCTTAAGGCCTGGGCACAAGTGCGGGCTTGGCTTAAGGCCTGGGCACAAGTGCGGGCCAGGCTTAAGGCCTGGGCACAAGTGCGGGCTAGGCTTAAGGCCTGGGCACACGTGCGGGCTAGGCTTAAGGCCGAGGCACAAGTGCGGGCTAGGCTTAAGGCCGGGGCACAAGTGCGGGCTAGGCTTAAGGCCGGGGCACAAGTGCGGGCTAGGCTTAAGGCCGGGGCACAAGTGCGGGCTAGGCTTAAGGCCGGGGCACAAGTGCGGGCTAGGCTTAAGGCCGGGGCACAAGTGCGGGCTAGGCTTAAGGCCGGGGCACAAGTGCGGGCTAGGCTTAAGGCCTGGGCACAAGTGCGGGCTAGGCTTAAGGCCGGGGCACAAGTGCGGGCTAGGCTTAAGGCCGGGGCACAAGTGCGGGCTAGGCTTAAGGCCGGGGCACAAGTGCGGGCTAGGCTTAAGGCCTGGGCACAAGTGCGGGCTAGGCTTAAGGCCTGGGCACAAGTGCGGGCTAGGCTTAAGGCCTGGGCACAAGTGCGGGCTAGGCTTAAGGCCTGGGCACAAGTGCAGTGCTGGCTAGGACCAAGGCAGGGGGCACAAGTGCTGGCTAGGCTTAAGGCATGGGCACAAGTGCGGGCTAGGCTTAAGGCCTGGGCACAAGTGCGGGCTAGGCTTAAGGCCGGGGCACAAGTGCGGGCTAGGCTTAAGGCCGGGGCACAATTGCGGGCTAGGCTTAAGGCCGGGGCACAAGTGCGGGCTAGGCTTAAGGCCGGGGCACAAGTGCGGGCTAGGCTTAAGGCCGGGGCACAAGTGCGGGCTAGGCTTATGGCCGGGGCACAAGTGCGGGCTAGGCTTATGGCCGGGGCACAAGTGCGGGCTAGGCTTAAGGCCGGGGCACAAGTGCGGGCTAGGCTTAAGGCCGGGGCACAAGTGCGGGCTAGGCTTAAGGCCGGGGCACAAGTGCGGGTTAGGCTTAAGGCTGGGGCACAAGTGCGGGCTAGGCTTAAGGCCGGGGCTCAAGTGCGGGCTAGGCTTAAGGCCTGGGCACAAGTGCGGGCTAGGCTTAAGGCCTGGGCACAAGTGCAGTGCTGGCTAGGACCAAGGCAGGGGGCACAAGTGCAGTGCTGGCTAGGACCAAGGCAGGGGGCACAAGTGCTGGCTAGGCTTAAGGCATGGGCACAAGTGCTGGCTAGGCTTAGGGCATACAGCTAACTCTTTGCACTCTTTGCATAAAGGGTTAGGCACCCATAGGGGTGAAGAGCTAGCTTTCACCCCTCTACTCTGTACTTGGACATTTAGGACTAGATCCTTTGTTGTACAGTGCAGAGCCTCTCCATAACCCCATGCTCCAAGCGACCAGGCACTTCTTGTCTGTCCTCCGTAAATGGGTAATGCCTTCTTCCCCAATTACAGTCATGCATGCGCATTCAGACGGGACAAGAGCGAAGAGCATAAAGCTGGCCCTATGTGCATAACCAACTTGAAGCTGAAGACAAAAACAAACAAACAAGCATTCAAGGGGCTCAAAAGTGCGGGCTAGGCTTAAGGCCTGGGCACAAGTGCAGGCTAGGCTTAAGGCCGGGGCACAAGTGCGGGCTAGGCTTAAGGCCGGGGCACAAGTGCGGGCTAGGCTTAAGGCCTGGGCACAAGTGCGGGCTAGGCTTAAGGCCGGGGCACAAGTGCGGGCTAGGCTTAAGGCCTGGGCACAAGTGCGGGCTAGGCTTAAGGCCTGGGCACAAGTGCGGGCTAGGCTTAAGGCCTGGGCACAAGTGCGGGCTAGGCTTAAGGCCTGGGCACAAGTGCGGGCTAGGCTTAAGGCCGGGGCACAAGTGCGGGCTAGGCTTAAGGCCGGGGCACAAGTGCGGGCTAGGCTTAAGGCCTGGGCACAAGTGCGGGCTAGGCTTAAGGCCGGGGCACAAGTGCGGGCTAGGCTTAAGGCCTGGGCACAAGTGCGGGCTAGGCTTAAGGCCTGGGCACAAGTGCGGGCTAGGCTTAAGGCCTGGGCACAAGTGCGGGCTAGGCTTAAGGCCTGGGCACAAGTGCGGGCTAGGCTTAAGGCCTGGGCACAAGTGCGGGCTAGGCTTAAGGCCTGGGCACAAGTGCGGGCTAGGCTTAAGGCCTGGGCACAAGTGCGGGCTAGGCTTAAGGCCTGGGCACAAGTGCGGGCTAGGCTTAAGGCCTGGGCACAAGTGCGGGCTAGGCTTAAGGCCTGGGCACAAGTGCGGGCTAGGCTTAAGGCCTGGGCACAAGTGCGGGCTAGGCTTAAGGCCTGGGCACAAGTGCGGGCTAGGCTTAAGGCCTGGGCACAAGTGCAGTGCTGGCTAGGATCAAGGCAGGGGGCACAAGTGCTGGCTAGGCTTAAGGCCGGGGCACAAGAGCGGGCTAGGCTGAAGGCCGGGGCACAAGTGCGGGCTAGGCTTAAGGCCGGGTCACAAGTGCGGGCCAGGCTTAAGGCCTGGGCACAAGTGCGGGCTAGGCTTAAGGCCTGGGCACAAGTGCGGGCTAGGCTTAAGTCCTGGGCACAAGTGCGGGCTAGGCTTAAGGCCTGGGCACAAGTGCGGGCTAGGCTTAAGGACTTGGCACACGTGCGGGCTAGGCTTAAGGCCGGGGCACAAGTGCGGGCTAGGCTTAAGGCCGGGGCACAAGTGCGGGCTAGGCTTAAGGCCGGGGCACAAGTGCGGGCTAGGCTTAAGGCCTGGGCACAAGTGCGGGCTAGGCTGAAGGCCGGGGCACAAGTGCGGGCTAGGCTGAAGGCCTGGGCACAAGTGCGGGCTAGGCTTAAGGCCGGGGCACAAGTGCGGGCTAGGCTTAAGGCCTGGGCACAAGTGCAGTCTAGGCTTAAGGCCTGGGCACAAGTGCGGTCTAGGCTTAAGGCCTGGGCACAAGTGCAAGCTAGGCTTAAGGCTTGGGCACAAGTGTAGTGCTAGCTAGGATCAAGGCAGGGGGCACAAGTGCGGGCTAGGCTTAAGGCCTGGGCACAAGTGCGGGCTAGGCTTAAGGCCTGGGCACAAGTGCGGGCTAGGCTTAAGGCCTGGGCACAAGTGCAGGCTAGGCTTAAGGCCTGGGCACAAGTGCAGGCTAGGCTTAAGGCCTGGGCACAAGTGCGGGCAAGGCTTAAGGCCTGGGCACAAGTGCGGGCTAGGCTTAAGGCCTGGGCACAAGTGCGGGCTAGGCTTAAGGCCTGGGCACAAGTGCGGGCTAGGCTGAAGGCCGGGGCACAAGTGCGGGCTAGGCTGAAGGCCTGGGCACAAGTGCGGGCTAGGCTTAAGGCCGGGGCACAAGTGCGGGCTAGGCTTAAGGCCTGGGCACAAGTGCGGTCTAGGCTTAAGGCCTGGGCACAAGTGCGGGCTAGGCTTAAGGCCTGGGCACAAGTGCGGGCTAGGCTTAAGGCCGGGGCACAAGTGCGGGCTAGGCTTAAGGCCTGGGCACAAGTGCGGGCTAGGCTTAAGGCCTGGGCACAAGTGCGGTCTAGGCTTAAGGCCTGGGCACAAGTGCAGGCTAGGCTTAAGGCTTGGGCACAAGTGTAGTGCTAGCTAGGATCAAGGCAGGGGGCACAAGTGCGGGCTAGGCTTAAGGCCTGGGCACAAGTGCGGGCTAGGCTTAAGGCCTGGGCACAAGTGCGGGCTAGGCTTAAGGCCTGGGCACAAGTGCGGGCTAGGCTTAAGGCCTGGGCACAAGTGCGGGCTAGGCTTATGGCCGGGGCACAAGTGCGGGCTAGGCTTAAGGCCTGGGCACAAGTGCAGGCTAGGCTTAAGGCTTGGGCACAAGTGTAGTGCTAGCTAGGATCAAGGCAGGGGGCACAAGTGCGGGCTAGGCTTAAGGCCTGGGCACAAGTGCGGGCTAGGCTTAAGGCCTGGGCACAAGTGCGGGCTAGGCTTAAGGCCTGGGCACAAGTGCGGGCTAGGCTTAAGGCCTGGGCACAAGTGCGGGCTAGGCTTATGGCCGGGGCACAAGTGCGGGCTAGGCTTATGGCCGGGGCACAAGTGCGGGCTAGGCTTAAGGCCGGGGCACAAGTGCGGGCTAGGCTTAAGGCCGGGGCACAAGTGCGGGCTAGGCTTAAGGCCGGGGCACAAGTGCGGGTTAGGCTTAAGGCTGGGGCACAAGTGCGGGCTAGGCTTAAGGCCGGGGCACAAGTGCGGGCTAGGCTTAAGGCCTGGGCACAAGTGCGGGCTAGGCTTAAGGCCTGGGCACAAGTGCAGTGCTGGCTAGGACCAAGGCAGGGGGCACAAGTGCAGTGCTGGCTAGGACCAAGGCAGGGGGCACAAGTGCTGGCTAGGCTTAAGGCATGGGCACAAGTGCTGGCTAGGCTTAGGGCATACAGCTAACTCTTTGCACTCTTTGCATAAAGGGTTAGGCACCCATAGGGGTGAAGAGCTAGCTTTCACCCCTCTACTCTGTACTTGGACATTTAGGACTAGATCCTTTGTTGTACAGTGCAGAGCCTCTCCATAACCCCATGCTCCAAGCGACCAGGCACTTCTTGTCTGTCCTCCGTAAATGGGTAATGCCTTCTTCCCCAATTACAGTCATGCATGCGCATTCAGACGGGACAAGAGCGAAGAGCATAAAGCTGGCCCTATGTGCATAACCAACTTGAAGCTGAAGACAAAAACAAACAAACAAGCATTCAAGGGGCTCAAAAGTGCGGGCTAGGCTTAAGGCCTGGGCACAAGTGCGGGCTAGGCTTAAGGCCGGGGCACAAGTGCGGGCTAGGCTTAAGGCCGGGGCACAAGTGCGGGCTAGGCTTAAGGCCTGGGCACAAGTGCGGGCTAGGCTTAAGGCCGGGGCACAAGTGCGGGCTAGGCTTAAGGCCTGGGCACAAGTGCGGGCTAGGCTTAAGGCCTGGGCACAAGTGCGGGCTAGGCTTAAGGCCTGGGCACAAGTGCGGGCTAGGCTTAAGGCCTGGGCACAAGTGCGGGCTAGGCTTAAGGCCTGGGCACAAGTGCGGGCTAGGCTTAAGGCCTGGGCACAAGTGCGGGCTAGGCTTAAGGCCTGGGCACAAGTGCGGGCTAGGCTTAAGGCCTGGGCACAAGTGCGGGCTAGGCTTAAGGCCTGGGCACAAGTGCGGGCTAGGCTTAAGGCCTGGGCACAAGTGCGGGCTAGGCTTAAGGCCTGGGCACAAGTGCGGGCTAGGCTTAAGGCCTGGGCACAAGTGCAGTGCTGGCTAGGATCAAGGCAGGGGGCACAAGTGCTGGCTAGGCTTAAGGCCGGGGCACAAGAGCGGGCTAGGCTGAAGGCCGGGGCACAAGTGCGGGCTAGGCTTAAGGCCGGGGCACAAGTGCGGGCTAGGCTTAAGGCCGGGGCACAAGTGCGGGCTAGGCTTAAGGCCTGGGCACAAGTGCGGGCTAGGCTTAAGGCCTGGGCACAAGTGCGGGCTAGGCTTAAGGCCTGGGCACAAGTGCATTGCTGGCTAGGATCAAGGCAGGGGGCACAAGTGCTGGCTAGGCTTAAGGCCTGGGTACAAGTGCGGGCTAGGCTTAAGGACGGGGCACAAGTGCGGGCTAGGCTTAAGGCCTGGGCACAAGTGTGGGCTAGACTTAAGGCCTGGGCACAAGTGCGGGCTAGGCTTAAGGCCTGGGCACAAGTGCAGTGCTGGCTAGGACCAAGGCAGGGGGCACAAGTGACGGCTAGGCTTAAGGCATGGGCACAAGTGCGGGCTAGGCTTAAGGCCTGGGCACAAGTGCGGGCTAGGCTTAAGGCCGGGGCACAAGTGCGGGCTAGGCTTAAGGCCGGGGCACAAGTGCGGGCTAGGCTTAAGGCCGGGGCACAAGTGCGGGCTAGGCTTAAGGCCGGGGCACAAGTGCGGGCTAGGCTTAAGGCCGGGGCACAAGTGCGGGCTAGGCTTAAGGCCGGGGCACAAGTGCGGGCTAGACTTAAGGCCGGGGCACAAGTGCGGGCAAGGCTTAAGGCCGGGGCACAAGTGCGGGCTAGGCTTAAGGCCGGGGCACAAGTGCGGGCTAGGCTTAAGGCCGGGGCACAAGTGCGGGCTAGGCTTAAGGCCTGGGCACAAGTGCGGGCTAGGCTTAAGGCCTGGGCACAAGTGCAGTGTTGGCTAGGACCAAGGCAGGGGGCACAAGTGCTGGCTAGGCTTAAGGCATGGGCACAAGTGCTGGCTAGGCTTAAGGCATACAGCTAACTCTTTGCACTCTTTGCAAAAAGGGTTAGGCACCCATAGGGGTGAAGAGCTAGCTTTCACCCCTCTACTCTGTACTTGGACATTTAGGACTAGATCCTTTGTTGTACAGTGCGGAGCCTCTCCATAACCCCATGCTCCAAGCAACCAGGCACTTCTTGTCTGTCCTCCGTAAATGGGTAATGCCTTCTTCCCCAATTACAGTCGTGCATGCGCATTCAGACGGGACAAGAGCGAAGAGCGTAAAGCTGGCCCTATGTGCATAACCAACATGAAGCTGAAGACAAAAACAAACAAACAAGCATTCAAGGGGCTCAAAAGTGCGGGCTAGGCTTAAGGCCTGGGCACAAGTGCGGGCTAGGCTTAAGGCCTGGGCACAAGTGCGGGCTAGGCTTAAGGCCTGGGCACAAGTGCGGGCTAGGCTTAAGGCCTGGGCACAAGTGCGGGCTAGGCTTAAGGCCTGGGCACAAGTGCGGGCTAGGCTTAAGGCCGGGGCACAAGTGCGGGCTAGGCTTAAGGCCTGGGCACAAGTGCGGGCTAGGCTTAAGGCCGGGGCACAAGTGCAGTGCTGGCTAGGATCAAGGCAGGGGGCACAAGTGCTGGCTAGGCTTCAGGCCGGGGCACAAGAGCGGGCTAGGCTGAAGGTCGGGGCACAAGTGCGGGCTAGGCTTAAGGCCGGGTCACAAGTGCGGGCTAGGCTTAAGGCCGGGGCACAAGTGCGGGCTAGGCTTAAGGCCTGGGCACAAGTGCGGGCTAGGCTTAAGGCCGGGGCACAAGTGCGGGCTAGGCTGAAGGCCTGGGCACAAGTGCGGGCTAGGCTTAAGGCCTGGGCACAAGTGCAGTGCTGGCTAGGATCAAGGCAGGGGGCACAAGTGCTGGCTAGGCTTAAGGCCTGGGCACAAGTGCGGGCTAGGCTTAAGGACGGGGCACAAGTGCGGGCTAGGCTTAAGGCCTGGGCACAAGTGCGGGCTAGGCTTAAGGCCTGGGCACAAGTGCGGGCTAGGCTTAAGGCCTGGGCACAAGTGCGGGCTAGGCTTAAGGCCTGGGCACAAGTGCAGTGCTGGCTAGGACCAAGGCAGGGGGCACAAGTGATGGCTAGGCTTAAAGCATGGGCACAAGTGCGGGCTAGGCTTAAGGCCTGGGCACAAGTGCGGGCTAGGCTTAAGGCCGGGGCACAAGTGCGGGCTAGGCTTAAGGCCGGGGCACAAGTGCGGGCTAGGCTTAAGGCCTGGGCACAAGTGCGGGCTAGGCTGAAGGCCGGGGCACAAGTGCGGGCTAGGCTGAAGGCCTGGGCACAAGTGCAGGCTAGGCTTAAGGCCGGGGCACAGGTGCAGGCTAGGCTTAAGGCCTGGGCACAAGTGCGGTCTAGGCTTAAGGCCTGGGCACAAGTGCGGGCTAGGCTTAAGGCCGGGGCACAAGTGCGGGCTAGGCTTAAGGCCGGGGCACAAGTGCGGGCTAGGCTTAAGGCCTGGGCACAAGTGCGGGCTAGGCTTAAGGCCTGGGCACAAGTGCGGGCTAGGCTTAAGGCCTGGGCACAAGTGCGGTCTAGGCTTAAGGCCTGGGCACAAGTGCAGGCTAGGCTTAAGGCCTGGGCACAAGTGCGGGCTAGGCTTAAGGCCTGGGCACAAGTGCGGGCTAGGCTTAAGGCCTGGGCACAAGTGCGGGCTAGGCTTAAGGCCTGGGCACAAGTGCGGGCTAGGCTTAAGGCCTGGGCACAAGTGCGGGCTAGGCTTAAGGCCGGGGCACAAGTGCGGGCTAGGCTTAAGGCCGGGGCACAAGTGCGGGCTAGGCTTAAGGCCTGGGCACAAGTGCGGGCTAGGCTTAAGGCCGGGGCACAAGTGCGGGCTAGGCTTAAGGCCTGGGCACAAGTGCGGGCTAGGCTTAAGGCCTGGGCACAAGTGCGGGCTAGGCTTAAGGCCTGGGCACAAGTGCGGGCTAGGCTTAAGGCCTGGGCACAAGTGCGGGCTAGGCTTAAGGCCTGGGCACAAGTGCGGGCTAGGCTTAAGGCCTGGGCACAAGTGCGGGCTAGGCTTAAGGCCTGGGCACAAGTGCGGGCTAGGCTTAAGGCCTGGGCACAAGTGCGGGCTAGGCTTAAGGCCTGGGCACAAGTGCGGGCTAGGCTTAAGGCCTGGGCACAAGTGCGGGCTAGGCTTAAGGCCTGGGCACAAGTGCAGTGCTGGCTAGGATCAAGGCAGGGGGCACAAGTGCTGGCTAGGCTTAAGGCCGGGGCACAAGAGCGGGCTAGGCTGAAGGCCGGGGCACAAGTGCGGGCTAGGCTTAAGGCCGGGTCACAAGTGCGGGCCAGGCTTAAGGCCTGGGCACAAGTGCGGGCTAGGCTTAAGGCCTGGGCACAAGTGCGGGCTAGGCTTAAGTCCTGGGCACAAGTGCGGGCTAGGCTTAAGGCCTGGGCACAAGTGCGGGCTAGGCTTAAGGACTGGGCACACGTGCGGGCTAGGCTTAAGGCCGGGGCACAAGTGCGGGCTAGGCTTAAGGCCGGGGCACAAGTGCGGGCTAGGCTTAAGGCCGGGGCACAAGTGCGGGCTAGGCTTAAGGCCTGGGCACAAGTGCGGGCTAGGCTGAAGGCCGGGGCACAAGTGCGGGCTAGGCTGAAGGCCTGGGCACAAGTGCGGGCTAGGCTTAAGGCCGGGGCACAAGTGCGGGCTAGGCTTAAGGCCTGGGCACAAGTGCGGTCTAGGCTTAAGGCCTGGGCACAAGTGCGGTCTAGGCTTAAGGCCTGGGCACAAGTGCAAGCTAGGCTTAAGGCTTGGGCACAAGTGTAGTGCTAGCTAGGATCAAGGCAGGGGGCACAAGTGCGGGCTAGGCTTAAGGCCTGGGCACAAGTGCGGGCTAGGCTTAAGGCCCGGGCACAAGTGCGGGCTAGGCTTAAGGCCTGGGCACAAGTGCAGGCTAGGCTTAAGGCCTGGGCACAAGTGCAGGCTAGGCTTAAGGCCTGGGCACAAGTGCGGGCAAGGCTTAAGGCCTGGGCACAAGTGCGGGCTAGGCTTAAGGCCTGGGCACAAGTGCGGGCTAGGCTTAAGGCCTGGGCACAAGTGCGGGCTAGGCTGAAGGCCGGGGCACAAGTGCGGGCTAGGCTGAAGGCCTGGGCACAAGTGCGGGCTAGGCTTAAGGCCGGGGCACAAGTGCGGGCTAGGCTTAAGGCCTGGGCACAAGTGCGGTCTAGGCTTAAGGCCTGGGCACAAGTGCGGGCTAGGCTTAAGACCTGGGCACAAGTGCGGGCTAGGCTTAAGGCCGGGGCACAAGTGCGGGCTAGGCTTAAGGCCTGGGCACAAGTGCGGGCTAGGCTTAAGGCCTGGGCACAAGTGCGGTCTAGGCTTAAGGCCTGGGCACAAGTGCAGGCTAGGCTTAAGGCTTGGGCACAAGTGTAGTGCTAGCTAGGATCAAGGCAGGGGGCACAAGTGCGGGCTAGGCTTAAGGCCTGGGCACAAGTGCGGGCTAGGCTTAAGGCCTGGGCACAAGTGCGGGCTAGGCTTAAGGCCTGGGCACAAGTGCGGGCTAGGCTTAAGGCCTGGGCACAAGTGCGGGCTAGGCTTATGGCCGGGGCACAAGTGCGGGCTAGGCTTATGGCCGGGGCACAAGTGCGGGCTAGGCTTAAGGCCGGGGCACAAGTGCGGGCTAGGCTTAAGGCCGGGGCACAAGTGCGGGCTAGGCTTAAGGCCGGGGCACAAGTGCGGGTTAGGCTTAAGGCTGGGGCACAAGTGCGGGCTAGGCTTAAGGCCGGGGCACAAGTGCGGGCTAGGCTTAAGGCCTGGGCACAAGTGCGGGCTAGGCTTAAGGCCTGGGCACAAGTGCAGTGCTGGCTAGGACCAAGGCAGGGGGCACAAGTGCAGTGCTGGCTAGGACCAAGGCAGGGGGCACAAGTGCTGGCTAGGCTTAAGGCATGGGCACAAGTGCTGGCTAGGCTTAGGGCATACAGCTAACTCTTTGCACTCTTTGCATAAAGGGTTAGGCACCCATAGGGGTGAAGAGCTAGCTTTCACCCCTCTACTCTGTACTTGGACATTTAGGACTAGATCCTTTGTTGTACAGTGCAGAGCCTCTCCATAACCCCATGCTCCAAGCGACCAGGCACTTCTTGTCTGTCCTCCGTAAATGGGTAATGCCTTCTTCCCCAATTACAGTCATGCATGCGCATTCAGACGGGACAAGAGCGAAGAGCATAAAGCTGGCCCTATGTGCATAACCAACTTGAAGCTGAAGACAAAAACAAACAAACAAGCATTCAAGGGGCTCAAAAGTGCGGGCTAGGCTTAAGGCCTGGGCACAAGTGCGGGCTAGGCTTAAGGCCGGGGCACAAGTGCGGGCTAGGCTTAAGGCCGGGGCACAAGTGCGGGCTAGGCTTAAGGCCTGGGCACAAGTGCGGGCTAGGCTTAAGGCCGGGGCACAAGTGCGGGCTAGGCTTAAGGCCTGGGCACAAGTGCGGGCTAGGCTTAAGGCCTGGGCACAAGTGCGGGCTAGGCTTAAGGCCTGGGCACAAGTGCGGGCTAGGCTTAAGGCCTGGGCACAAGTGCGGGCTAGGCTTAAGGCCTGGGCACAAGTGCGGGCTAGGCTTAAGGCCTGGGCACAAGTGCGGGCTAGGCTTAAGGCCTGGGCACAAGTGCGGGCTAGGCTTAAGGCCTGGGCACAAGTGCGGGCTAGGCTTAAGGCCTGGGCACAAGTGCGGGCTAGGCTTAAGGCCTGGGCACAAGTGCGGGCTAGGCTTAAGGCCTGGGCACAAGTGCGGGCTAGGCTTAAGGCCTGGGCACAAGTGCGGGCTAGGCTTAAGGCCTGGGCACAAGTGCGGGCTAGGCTTAAGGCCTGGGCACAAGTGCAGTGCTGGCTAGGATCAAGGCAGGGGGCACAAGTGCTGGCTAGGCTTAAGGCCGGGGCACAAGAGCGGGCTAGGCTGAAGGCCGGGGCACAAGTGCGGGCTAGGCTTAAGGCCGGGGCACAAGTGCGGGCTAGGCTTAAGGCCGGGGCACAAGTGCAGGCTAGGCTTAAGGCTTGGGCACAAGTGTAGTGCTAGCTAGGATCAAGGCAGGGGGCACAAGTGCGGGCTAGGCTTAAGGCCTGGGCACAAGTGCGGGCTAGGCTTAAGGCCTGGGCACAAGTGCGGGCTAGGCTTAAGGCCTGGGCACAAGTGCAGGCTAGGCTTAAGGCCTGGGCACAAGTGCAGGCTAGGCTTAAGGCCTGGGCACAAGTGCGGGCAAGGCTTAAGGCCTGGGCACAAGTGCGGGCTAGGCTTAAGGCCTGGGCACAAGTGCGGGCTAGGCTTAAGGCCTGGGCACAAGTGCGGGCTAGGCTGAAGGCCGGGGCACAAGTGCGGGCTAGGCTGAAGGCCGGGGCACAAGTGCGGGCTAGGCTGAAGGCCTGGGCACAAGTGCGGGCTAGGCTTAAGGCCGGGGCACAAGTGCGGGCTAGGCTTAAGGCCTGGGCACAAGTGCGGTCTAGGCTTAAGGCCTGGGCACAAGTGCGGGCTAGGCTTAAGGCCTGGGCACAAGTGCGGGCTAGGCTTAAGGCCGGGGCACAAGTGCGGGCTAGGCTTAAGGCCTGGGCACAAGTGCGGGCTAGGCTTAAGGCCTGGGCACAAGTGCGGTCTAGGCTTAAGGCCTGGGCACAAGTGCAGGCTAGGCTTAAGGCTTGGGCACAAGTGTAGTGCTAGCTAGGATCAAGGCAGGGGGCACAAGTGCGGGCTAGGCTTAAGGCCTGGGCACAAGTGCGGGCTAGGCTTAAGGCCTGGGCACAAGTGCGGGCTAGGCTTAAGGCCTGGGCACAAGTGCGGGCTAGGCTTAAGGCCTGGGCACAAGTGCGGGCTAGGCTTAAGGCCTGGGCACAAATGCGGGCCAGGCTTAAGGCCTGGGCACAAGTGCGGGCCAGGCTTAAGGCCTGGGCACAAGTGCGGGCCAGGCTTAAGGCCTGGGCACAAGTGCGGGCCAGGCTTAAGGCCTGGGCACAAGTGCGGGCTTGGCTTAAGGCCTGGGCACAAGTGCGGGCCAGGCTTAAGGCCTGGGCACAAGTGCGGGCTAGGCTTAAGGCCTGGGCACACGTGCGGGCTAGGCTTAAGGCCGAGGCACAAGTGCGGGCTAGGCTTAAGGCCGGGGCACAAGTGCGGGCTAGGCTTAAGGCCGGGGCACAAGTGCGGGCTAGGCTTAAGGCCGGGGCACAAGTGCGGGCTAGGCTTAAGGCCGGGGCACAAGTGCGGGCTAGGCTTAAGGCCGGGGCACAAGTGCGGGCTAGGCTTAAGGCCGGGGCACAAGTGCGGGCTAGGCTTAAGGCCTGGGCACAAGTGCGGGCTAGGCTTAAGGCCGGGGCACAAGTGCGGGCTAGGCTTAAGGCCGGGGCACAAGTGCGGGCTAGGCTTAAGGCCGGGGCACAAGTGCGGGCTAGGCTTAAGGCCTGGGCACAAGTGCGGGCTAGGCTTAAGGCCTGGGCACAAGTGCGGGCTAGGCTTAAGGCCTGGGCACAAGTGCGGGCTAGGCTTAAGGCCTGGGCACAAGTGCAGTGCTGGCTAGGACCAAGGCAGGGGGCACAAGTGCTGGCTAGGCTTAAGGCATGGGCACAAGTGCGGGCTAGGCTTAAGGCCTGGGCACAAGTGCGGGCTAGGCTTAAGGCCGGGGCACAAGTGCGGGCTAGGCTTAAGGCCGGGGCACAATTGCGGGCTAGGCTTAAGGCCGGGGCACAAGTGCGGGCTAGGCTTAAGGCCGGGGCACAAGTGCGGGCTAGGCTTAAGGCCGGGGCACAAGTGCGGGCTAGGCTTATGGCCGGGGCACAAGTGCGGGCTAGGCTTATGGCCGGGGCACAAGTGCGGGCTAGGCTTAAGGCCGGGGCACAAGTGCGGGCTAGGCTTAAGGCCGGGGCACAAGTGCGGGCTAGGCTTAAGGCCGGGGCACAAGTGCGGGTTAGGCTTAAGGCTGGGGCACAAGTGCGGGCTAGGCTTAAGGCCGGGGCTCAAGTGCGGGCTAGGCTTAAGGCCTGGGCACAAGTGCGGGCTAGGCTTAAGGCCTGGGCACAAGTGCAGTGCTGGCTAGGACCAAGGCAGGGGGCACAAGTGCAGTGCTGGCTAGGACCAAGGCAGGGGGCACAAGTGCTGGCTAGGCTTAAGGCATGGGCACAAGTGCTGGCTAGGCTTAGGGCATACAGCTAACTCTTTGCACTCTTTGCATAAAGGGTTAGGCACCCATAGGGGTGAAGAGCTAGCTTTCACCCCTCTACTCTGTACTTGGACATTTAGGACTAGATCCTTTGTTGTACAGTGCAGAGCCTCTCCATAACCCCATGCTCCAAGCGACCAGGCACTTCTTGTCTGTCCTCCGTAAATGGGTAATGCCTTCTTCCCCAATTACAGTCATGCATGCGCATTCAGACGGGACAAGAGCGAAGAGCATAAAGCTGGCCCTATGTGCATAACCAACTTGAAGCTGAAGACAAAAACAAACAAACAAGCATTCAAGGGGCTCAAAAGTGCGGGCTAGGCTTAAGGCCTGGGCACAAGTGCAGGCTAGGCTTAAGGCCGGGGCACAAGTGCGGGCTAGGCTTAAGGCCGGGGCACAAGTGCGGGCTAGGCTTAAGGCCTGGGCACAAGTGCGGGCTAGGCTTAAGGCCGGGGCACAAGTGCGGGCTAGGCTTAAGGCCTGGGCACAAGTGCGGGCTAGGCTTAAGGCCTGGGCACAAGTGCGGGCTAGGCTTAAGGCCTGGGCACAAGTGCGGGCTAGGCTTAAGGCCTGGGCACAAGTGCGGGCTAGGCTTAAGGCCGGGGCACAAGTGCGGGCTAGGCTTAAGGCCGGGGCACAAGTGCGGGCTAGGCTTAAGGCCTGGGCACAAGTGCGGGCTAGGCTTAAGGCCGGGGCACAAGTGCGGGCTAGGCTTAAGGCCTGGGCACAAGTGCGGGCTAGGCTTAAGGCCTGGGCACAAGTGCGGGCTAGGCTTAAGGCCTGGGCACAAGTGCGGGCTAGGCTTAAGGCCTGGGCACAAGTGCGGGCTAGGCTTAAGGCCTGGGCACAAGTGCGGGCTAGGCTTAAGGCCTGGGCACAAGTGCGGGCTAGGCTTAAGGCCTGGGCACAAGTGCGGGCTAGGCTTAAGGCCTGGGCACAAGTGCGGGCTAGGCTTAAGGCCTGGGCACAAGTGCGGGCTAGGCTTAAGGCCTGGGCACAAGTGCGGGCTAGGCTTAAGGCCTGGGCACAAGTGCAGTGCTGGCTAGGATCAAGGCAGGGGGCACAAGTGCTGGCTAGGCTTAAGGCCGGGGCACAAGAGCGGGCTAGGCTGAAGGCCGGGGCACAAGTGCGGGCTAGGCTTAAGGCCGGGTCACAAGTGCGGGCCAGGCTTAAGGCCTGGGCACAAGTGCGGGCTAGGCTTAAGGCCTGGGCACAAGTGCGGGCTAGGCTTAAGTCCTGGGCACAAGTGCGGGCTAGGCTTAAGGCCTGGGCACAAGTGCGGGCTAGGCTTAAGGACTTGGCACACGTGCGGGCTAGGCTTAAGGCCGGGGCACAAGTGCGGGCTAGGCTTAAGGCCGGGGCACAAGTGCGGGCTAGGCTTAAGGCCGGGGCACAAGTGCGGGCTAGGCTTAAGGCCTGGGCACAAGTGCGGGCTAGGCTGAAGGCCGGGGCACAAGTGCGGGCTAGGCTGAAGGCCTGGGCACAAGTGCGGGCTAGGCTTAAGGCCGGGGCACAAGTGCGGGCTAGGCTTAAGGCCTGGGCACAAGTGCAGTCTAGGCTTAAGGCCTGGGCACAAGTGCGGTCTAGGCTTAAGGCCTGGGCACAAGTGCAAGCTAGGCTTAAGGCTTGGGCACAAGTGTAGTGCTAGCTAGGATCAAGGCAGGGGGCACAAGTGCGGGCTAGGCTTAAGGCCTGGGCACAAGTGCGGGCTAGGCTTAAGGCCTGGGCACAAGTGCGGGCTAGGCTTAAGGCCTGGGCACAAGTGCAGGCTAGGCTTAAGGCCTGGGCACAAGTGCAGGCTAGGCTTAAGGCCTGGGCACAAGTGCGGGCAAGGCTTAAGGCCTGGGCACAAGTGCGGGCTAGGCTTAAGGCCTGGGCACAAGTGCGGGCTAGGCTTAAGGCCTGGGCACAAGTGCGGGCTAGGCTGAAGGCCGGGGCACAAGTGCGGGCTAGGCTGAAGGCCTGGGCACAAGTGCGGGCTAGGCTTAAGGCCGGGGCACAAGTGCGGGCTAGGCTTAAGGCCTGGGCACAAGTGCGGTCTAGGCTTAAGGCCTGGGCACAAGTGCGGGCTAGGCTTAAGGCCTGGGCACAAGTGCGGGCTAGGCTTAAGGCCGGGGCACAAGTGCGGGCTAGGCTTAAGGCCTGGGCACAAGTGCGGGCTAGGCTTAAGGCCTGGGCACAAGTGCGGTCTAGGCTTAAGGCCTGGGCACAAGTGCAGGCTAGGCTTAAGGCTTGGGCACAAGTGTAGTGCTAGCTAGGATCAAGGCAGGGGGCACAAGTGCGGGCTAGGCTTAAGGCCTGGGCACAAGTGCGGGCTAGGCTTAAGGCCTGGGCACAAGTGCGGGCTAGGCTTAAGGCCTGGGCACAAGTGCGGGCTAGGCTTAAGGCCTGGGCACAAGTGCGGGCTAGGCTTATGGCCGGGGCACAAGTGCGGGCTAGGCTTATGGCCGGGGCACAAGTGCGGGCTAGGCTTAAGGCCGGGGCACAAGTGCGGGCTAGGCTTAAGGCCGGGGCACAAGTGCGGGCTAGGCTTAAGGCCGGGGCACAAGTGCGGGCTAGGCTTAAGGCCGGGGCACAAGTGCGGGTTAGGCTTAAGGCTGGGGCACAAGTGCGGGCTAGGCTTAAGGCCGGGGCACAAGTGCGGGCTAGGCTTAAGGCCTGGGCACAAGTGCG
The DNA here is from genome assembly GCF_032444005.1 of Ranitomeya imitator. Lineage (NCBI taxonomy): Eukaryota > Metazoa > Chordata > Amphibia > Anura > Dendrobatidae > Ranitomeya > Ranitomeya imitator. The sequence goes on from NW_027194139.1 coordinate 339,131, forward strand.
GGCTAGGCTTAAGGCCTGGGCACAAGTGCAGTGCTGGCTAGGACCAAGGCAGGGGGCACAAGTGCAGTGCTGGCTAGGACCAAGGCAGGGGGCACAAGTGCTGGCTAGGCTTAAGGCATGGGCACAAGTGCTGGCTAGGCTTAGGGCATACAGCTAACTCTTTGCACTCTTTGCATAAAGGGTTAGGCACCCATAGGGGTGAAGAGCTAGCTTTCACCCCTCTACTCTGTACTTGGACATTTAGGACTAGATCCTTTGTTGTACAGTGCAGAGCCTCTCCATAACCCCATGCTCCAAGCGACCAGGCACTTCTTGTCTGTCCTCCGTAAATGGGTAATGCCTTCTTCCCCAATTACAGTCATGCATGCGCATTCAGACGGGACAAGAGCGAAGAGCATAAAGCTGGCCCTATGTGCATAACCAACTTGAAGCTGAAGACAAAAACAAACAAACAAGCATTCAAGGGGCTCAAAAGTGCGGGCTAGGCTTAAGGCCTGGGCACAAGTGCGGGCTAGGCTTAAGGCCGGGGCACAAGTGCGGGCTAGGCTTAAGGCCGGGGCACAAGTGCGGGCTAGGCTTAAGGCCTGGGCACAAGTGCGGGCTAGGCTTAAGGCCGGGGCACAAGTGCGGGCTAGGCTTAAGGCCTGGGCACAAGTGCGGGCTAGGCTTAAGGCCTGGGCACAAGTGCGGGCTAGGCTTAAGGCCTGGGCACAAGTGCGGGCTAGGCTTAAGGCCTGGGCACAAGTGCGGGCTAGGCTTAAGGCCTGGGCACAAGTGCGGGCTAGGCTTAAGGCCTGGGCACAAGTGCGGGCTAGGCTTAAGGCCTGGGCACAAGTGCGGGCTAGGCTTAAGGCCTGGGCACAAGTGCGGGCTAGGCTTAAGGCCTGGGCACAAGTGCGGGCTAGGCTTAAGGCCTGGGCACAAGTGCGGGCTAGGCTTAAGGCCTGGGCACAAGTGCGGGCTAGGCTTAAGGCCTGGGCACAAGTGCAGTGCTGGCTAGGATCAAGGCAGGGGGCACAAGTGCTGGCTAGGCTTAAGGCCGGGGCACAAGAGCGGGCTAGGCTGAAGGCCGGGGCACAAGTGCGGGCTAGGCTTAAGGCCGGGGCACAAGTGCGGGCTAGGCTTAAGGCCGGGGCACAAGTGCGGGCTAGGCTTAAGGCCTGGGCACAAGTGCGGGCTAGGCTTAAGGCCTGGGCACAAGTGCGGGCTAGGCTTAAGGCCTGGGCACAAGTGCATTGCTGGCTAGGATCAAGGCAGGGGGCACAAGTGCTGGCTAGGCTTAAGGCCTGGGTACAAGTGCGGGCTAGGCTTAAGGACGGGGCACAAGTGCGGGCTAGGCTTAAGGCCTGGGCACAAGTGTGGGCTAGACTTAAGGCCTGGGCACAAGTGCGGGCTAGGCTTAAGGCCTGGGCACAAGTGCAGTGCTGGCTAGGACCAAGGCAGGGGGCACAAGTGACGGCTAGGCTTAAGGCATGGGCACAAGTGCGGGCTAGGCTTAAGGCCTGGGCACAAGTGCGGGCTAGGCTTAAGGCCGGGGCACAAGTGCGGGCTAGGCTTAAGGCCGGGGCACAAGTGCGGGCTAGGCTTAAGGCCGGGGCACAAGTGCGGGCTAGGCTTAAGGCCGGGGCACAAGTGCGGGCTAGGCTTAAGGCCGGGGCACAAGTGCGGGCTAGGCTTAAGGCCGGGGCACAAGTGCGGGCTAGACTTAAGGCCGGGGCACAAGTGCGGGCAAGGCTTAAGGCCGGGGCACAAGTGCGGGCTAGGCTTAAGGCCGGGGCACAAGTGCGGGCTAGGCTTAAGGCCGGGGCACAAGTGCGGGCTAGGCTTAAGGCCTGGGCACAAGTGCGGGCTAGGCTTAAGGCCTGGGCACAAGTGCAGTGTTGGCTAGGACCAAGGCAGGGGGCACAAGTGCTGGCTAGGCTTAAGGCATGGGCACAAGTGCTGGCTAGGCTTAAGGCATACAGCTAACTCTTTGCACTCTTTGCAAAAAGGGTTAGGCACCCATAGGGGTGAAGAGCTAGCTTTCACCCCTCTACTCTGTACTTGGACATTTAGGACTAGATCCTTTGTTGTACAGTGCGGAGCCTCTCCATAACCCCATGCTCCAAGCAACCAGGCACTTCTTGTCTGTCCTCCGTAAATGGGTAATGCCTTCTTCCCCAATTACAGTCGTGCATGCGCATTCAGACGGGACAAGAGCGAAGAGCGTAAAGCTGGCCCTATGTGCATAACCAACATGAAGCTGAAGACAAAAACAAACAAACAAGCATTCAAGGGGCTCAAAAGTGCGGGCTAGGCTTAAGGCCTGGGCACAAGTGCGGGCTAGGCTTAAGGCCTGGGCACAAGTGCGGGCTAGGCTTAAGGCCTGGGCACAAGTGCGGGCTAGGCTTAAGGCCTGGGCACAAGTGCGGGCTAGGCTTAAGGCCTGGGCACAAGTGCGGGCTAGGCTTAAGGCCGGGGCACAAGTGCGGGCTAGGCTTAAGGCCTGGGCACAAGTGCGGGCTAGGCTTAAGGCCGGGGCACAAGTGCAGTGCTGGCTAGGATCAAGGCAGGGGGCACAAGTGCTGGCTAGGCTTCAGGCCGGGGCACAAGAGCGGGCTAGGCTGAAGGTCGGGGCACAAGTGCGGGCTAGGCTTAAGGCCGGGTCACAAGTGCGGGCTAGGCTTAAGGCCGGGGCACAAGTGCGGGCTAGGCTTAAGGCCTGGGCACAAGTGCGGGCTAGGCTTAAGGCCGGGGCACAAGTGCGGGCTAGGCTGAAGGCCTGGGCACAAGTGCGGGCTAGGCTTAAGGCCTGGGCACAAGTGCAGTGCTGGCTAGGATCAAGGCAGGGGGCACAAGTGCTGGCTAGGCTTAAGGCCTGGGCACAAGTGCGGGCTAGGCTTAAGGACGGGGCACAAGTGCGGGCTAGGCTTAAGGCCTGGGCACAAGTGCGGGCTAGGCTTAAGGCCTGGGCACAAGTGCGGGCTAGGCTTAAGGCCTGGGCACAAGTGCGGGCTAGGCTTAAGGCCTGGGCACAAGTGCAGTGCTGGCTAGGACCAAGGCAGGGGGCACAAGTGATGGCTAGGCTTAAAGCATGGGCACAAGTGCGGGCTAGGCTTAAGGCCTGGGCACAAGTGCGGGCTAGGCTTAAGGCCGGGGCACAAGTGCGGGCTAGGCTTAAGGCCGGGGCACAAGTGCGGGCTAGGCTTAAGGCCTGGGCACAAGTGCGGGCTAGGCTGAAGGCCGGGGCACAAGTGCGGGCTAGGCTGAAGGCCTGGGCACAAGTGCAGGCTAGGCTTAAGGCCGGGGCACAGGTGCAGGCTAGGCTTAAGGCCTGGGCACAAGTGCGGTCTAGGCTTAAGGCCTGGGCACAAGTGCGGGCTAGGCTTAAGGCCGGGGCACAAGTGCGGGCTAGGCTTAAGGCCGGGGCACAAGTGCGGGCTAGGCTTAAGGCCTGGGCACAAGTGCGGGCTAGGCTTAAGGCCTGGGCACAAGTGCGGGCTAGGCTTAAGGCCTGGGCACAAGTGCGGTCTAGGCTTAAGGCCTGGGCACAAGTGCAGGCTAGGCTTAAGGCTTGGGCACAAATGTAGTGCTAGCTAGGATCAAGGCAGGGGGCACAAGTGCGGGCTAGGCTTAAGGCCTGGGCACAAGTGCGGGCTAGGCTTAAGGCCTGGGCACAAGTGCGGGCTAGGCTTAAGGCCTGGGCACAAGTGCGGGCTAGGCTTAAGGCCTGGGCACAAGTGCGGGCTAGGCTTAAGGCCTGGGCACAAGTGCGGGCTAGGCTTAAGGCCTGGGCACAAGTGCGGGCTAGGCTTAAGGCCTGGGCACAAGTGCGGGCTAGGCTTAAGGCCTGGGCACAAGTGCGGGCCAGGCTTAAGGCCTGGGCACAAGTGCGGGCCAGGCTTAAGGCCTGGGCACAAGTGCGGGCTAGGCTTAAGGCCTGGGCACAAGTGCGGGCTAGGCTTAAGGCCTGGGCACAAGTGCGGGCTAGGCTTAAGGCCTGGGCACAAGTGCGGGCTAGGCTTAAGGACTGGGCACACGTGCGGGCTAGGCTTAAGGCCGGGGCACAAGTGCGGGCTAGGCTTAAGGCCGGGGCACAAGTGCGGGCTAGGCTTAAGGCCGGGGCACAAGTGCGGGCTAGGCTTAAGGCCTGGGCACAAGTGCGGGCTAGGCTGAAGGTCGGGGCACAAGTGCGGGCTAGGCTGAAGGCCTGGGCACAAGTGCGGGCTAGGCTGAAGGCCTGGGCACAAGTGCGGGCTAGGCTTAAGGCCGGGGCACAAGTGCGGGCTAGGCTTAAGGCCTGGGCACAAGTGCGGTCTAGGCTTAAGGCCTGGGCACAAGTGCGGTCTAGGCTTAAGGCCTGGGCACAAGTGCAGGCTAGGCTTAAGGCTTGGGCACAAGTGTAGTGCTAGCTAGGATCAAGGCAGGGGGCACAAGTGCGGGCTAGGCTTAAGGCCTGGGCACAAGTGCGGGCTAGGCTTAAGGCCTGGGCACAAGTGCGGGCTAGGCTTAAGGCCTGGGCACAAGTGCAGGCTAGGCTTAAGGCCTGGGCACAAGTGCAGGCTAGGCTTAAGGCCTGGGCACAAGTGCGGGCAAGGCTTAAGGCCTGGGCACAAGTGCGGGCTAGGCTTAAGGCCTGGGCACAAGTGCGGGCTAGGCTTAAGGCCTGGGCACAAGTGCGGGCTAGGCTGAAGGCCGGGGCACAAGTGCGGGCTAGGCTGAAGGCCTGGGCACAAGTGCGGGCTAGGCTTAAGGCCGGGGCACAAGTGCGGGCTAGGCTTAAGGCCTGGGCACAAGTGCGGTCTAGGCTTAAGGCCTGGGCACAAGTGCGGGCTAGGCTTAAGGCCTGGGCACAAGTGCGGGCTAGGCTTAAGGCCGGGGCACAAGTGCGGGCTAGGCTTAAGGCCTGGGCACAAGTGCGGGCTAGGCTTAAGGCCTGGGCACAAGTGCGGTCTAGGCTTAAGGCCTGGGCACAAGTGCAGGCTAGGCTTAAGGCTTGGGCACAAGTGTAGTGCTAGCTAGGATCAAGGCAGGGGGCACAAGTGCGGGCTAGGCTTAAGGCCTGGGCACAAGTGCGGGCTAGGCTTAAGGCCTGGGCACAAGTGCATTGCTGGCTAGGATCAAGGCAGGGGGCACAAGTGCTGGCTAGGCTTAAGGCCTGGGTACAAGTGCGGGCTAGGCTTAAGGACGGGGCACAAGTGCGGGCTAGGCTTAAGGCCTGGGCACAAGTGTGGGCTAGGCTTAAGGCCTGGGCACAAGTGCGGGCTAGGCTTAAGGCCTGGGCACAAGTGCAGTGCTGGCTAGGACCAAGGCAGGGGGCACAAGTGACGGCTAGGCTTAAGGCATGGGCACAAGTGCGGGCTAGGCTTAAGGCCTGGGCACAAGTGCGGGCTAGGCTTAAGGCCGGGGCACAAGTGCGGGCTAGGCTTAAGGCCGGGGCACAAGTGCGGGCTAGGCTTAAGGCCGGGGCACAAGTGCGGGCTAGGCTTAAGGCCGGGGCACAAGTGCGGGCTAGGCTTAAGGCCGGGGCACAAGTGCGGGCTAGACTTAAGGCCGGGGCACAAGTGCGGGCAAGGCTTAAGGCTGGGGCACAAGTGCGGGCTAGGCTTAAGGCCGGGGCACAAGTGCGGGCTAGGCTTAAGGCCGGGGCACAAGTGCGGGCTAGGCTTAAGGCCTGGGCACAAGTGCGGGCTAGGCTTAAGGCCTGGGCACAAGTGCAGTGTTGGCTAGGACCAAGGCAGGGGGCACAAGTGCTGGCTAGGCTTAAGGCATGGGCACAAGTGCTGGCTAGGCTTAAGGCATACAGCTAACTCTTTGCACTCTTTGCAAAAAGGGTTAGGCACCCATAGGGGTGAAGAGCTAGCTTTCACCCCTCTACTCTGTACTTGGACATTTAGGACTAGATCCTTTGTTGTACAGTGCGGAGCCTCTCCATAACCCCATGCTCCAAGCAACCAGGCACTTCTTGTCTGTCCTCCGTAAATGGGTAATGCCTTCTTCCCCAATTACAGTCGTGCATGCGCATTCAGACGGGACAAGAGCGAAGAGCGTAAAGCTGGCCCTATGTGCATAACCAACATGAAGCTGAAGACAAAAACAAACAAACAAGCATTCAAGGGGCTCAAAAGTGCGGGCTAGGCTTAAGGCCTGGGCACAAGTGCGGGCTAGGCTTAAGGCCTGGGCACAAGTGCGGGCTAGGCTTAAGGCCTGGGCACAAGTGCGGGCTAGGCTTAAGGCCTGGGCACAAGTGCGGGCTAGGCTTAAGGCCTGGGCACAAGTGCGGGCTAGGCTTAAGGCCGGGGCACAAGTGCGGGCTAGGCTTAAGGCCTGGGCACAAGTGCGGGCTAGGCTTAAGGCCGGGGCACAAGTGCAGTGCTGGCTAGGATCAAGGCAGGGGGCACAAGTGCTGGCTAGGCTTCAGGCCGGGGCACAAGAGCGGGCTAGGCTGAAGGCCGGGGCACAAGTGCGGGCTAGGCTTAAGGCCGGGTCACAAGTGCGGGCTAGGCTTAAGGCCGGGGCACAAGTGCGGGCTAGGCTTAAGGCCTGGGCACAAGTGCGGGCTAGGCTTAAGGCCTGGGCACAAGTGCGGGCTAGGCTTAAGGCCGGGGCACAAGTGCGGGCTAGGCTGAAGGCCTGGGCACAAGTGCGGGCTAGGCTTAAGGCCTGGGCACAAGTGCAGTGCTGGCTAGGATCAAGGCAGGGGGCACAAGTGCTGGCTAGGCTTAAGGCCTGGGCACAAGTGCGGGCTAGGCTTAAGGACGGGGCACAAGTGCGGGCTAGGCTTAAGGCCTGGGCACAAGTGCGGGCTAGGCTTAAGGCCTGGGCACAAGTGCGGGCTAGGCTTAAGGCCTGGGCACAAGTGCGGGCTAGGCTTAAGGCCTGGGCACAAGTGCAGTGCTGGCTAGGACCAAGGCAGGGGGCACAAGTGATGGCTAGGCTTAAAGCATGGGCACAAGTGCGGGCTAGGCTTAAGGCCTGGGCACAAGTGCGGGCTAGGCTTAAGGCCGGGGCACAAGTGCGGGCTAGGCTTAAGGCCGGGGCACAAGTGCGGGCTAGGCTTAAGGCCGGGGCACAAGTGCGGGCTAGGCTTAAGGCCTGGGCACAAGTGCGGGCTAGGCTTAAGGCCTGGGCACAAGTGCAGTGTTGGCTAGGACCAAGGCAGGGGGCACAAGTGCTGGCTAGGCTTAAGGCATGGGCACAAGTGCTGGCTAGGCTTAAGGCATACAGCTAACTCTTTGCACTCTTTGCAAAAAGGGTTAGGCACCCATAGGGGTGAAGAGCTAGCTTTCACCCCTCTACTCTGTACTTGGACATTTAGGACTAGATCCTTTGTTGTACAGTGCGGAGCCTCTCCATAACCCCATGCTCCAAGCAACCAGGCACTTCTTGTCTGTCCTCCGTAAATGGGTAATGCCTTCTTCCCCAATTACAGTCGTGCATGCGCATTCAGACGGGACAAGAGCGAAGAGCGTAAAGCTGGCCCTATGTGCATAACCAACATGAAGCTGAAGACAAAAACAAACAAACAAGCATTCAAGGGGCTCAAAAGTGCGGGCTAGGCTTAAGGCCTGGGCACAAGTGCGGGCTAGGCTTAAGGCCTGGGCACAAGTGCGGGCTAGGCTTAAGGCCTGGGCACAAGTGCGGGCTAGGCTTAAGGCCTGGGCACAAGTGCGGGCTAGGCTTAAGGCCTGGGCACAAGTGCGGGCTAGGCTTAAGGCCGGGGCACAAGTGCGGGCTAGGCTTAAGGCCTGGGCACAAGTGCGGGCTAGGCTTAAGGCCGGGGCACAAGTGCAGTGCTGGCTAGGATCAAGGCAGGGGGCACAAGTGCTGGCTAGGCTTCAGGCCGGGGCACAAGAGCGGGCTAGGCTGAAGGCCGGGGCACAAGTGCGGGCTAGGCTTAAGGCCGGGTCACAAGTGCGGGCTAGGCTTAAGGCCGGGGCACAAGTGCGGGCTAGGCTTAAGGCCTGGGCACAAGTGCGGGCTAGGCTTAAGGCCAGGGCACAAGTGCGGGCTAGGCTGAAGGCCTGGGCACAAGTGCGGGCTAGGCTTAAGGCCTGGGCACAAGTGCAGTGCTGGCTAGGATCAAGGCAGGGGGCACAAGTGCTGGCTAGGCTTAAGGCCTGGGCACAAGTGCGGGCTAGGCTTAAGGACGGGGCACAAGTGCGGGCTAGGCTTAAGGCCTGGGCACAAGTGCGGGCTAGGCTTAAGGCCTGGGCACAAGTGCGGGCTAGGCTTAAGGCCTGGGCACAAGTGCGGGCTAGGCTTAAGGCCTGGGCACAAGTGCAGTGCTGGCTAGGACCAAGGCAGGGGGCACAAGTGATGGCTAGGCTTAAAGCATGGGCACAAGTGCGGGCTAGGCTTAAGGCCTGGGCACAAGTGCGGGCTAGGCTTAAGGCCGGGGCACAAGTGCGGGCTAGGCTTAAGGCCGGGGCACAAGTGCGGGCTAGGCTTAAGGCCTGGGCACAAGTGCGGGCTAGGCTGAAGGCCGGGGCACAAGTGCGGGCTAGGCTGAAGGCCTGGGCACAAGTGCAGGCTAGGCTTAAGGCCGGGGCACAGGTGCGGGCTAGGCTTAAGGCCTGGGCACAAGTGCGGTCTAGGCTTAAGGCCTGGGCACAAGTGCGGGCTAGGCTTAAGGCCGGGGCACAAGTGCGGGCTAGGCTTAAGGCCGGGGCACAAGTGCGGGCTAGGCTTAAGGCCTGGGCACAAGTGCGGGCTAGGCTTAAGGCCTGGGCACAAGTGCGGTCTAGGCTTAAGGCCTGGGCACAAGTGCAGGCTAGGCTTAAGGCTTGGGCACAAATGTAGTGCTAGCTAGGATCAAGGCAGGGGGCACAAGTGCGGGCTAGGCTTAAGGCCTGGGCACAAGTGCGGGCTAGGCTTAAGGCCTGGGCACAAGTGCGGGCTAGGCTTAAGGCCTGGGCACAAGTGCGGGCTAGGCTTAAGGCCTGGGCACAAGTGCGGGCTAGGCTTAAGGCCTGGGCACAAGTGCGGGCTAGGCTTAAGGCCTGGGCACAAGTGCGGGCTAGGCTTAAGGCCTGGGCACAAGTGCGGGCTAGGCTTAAGGCCTGGGCACAAGTGCGGGCCAGGCTTAAGGCCTGGGCACAAGTGCGGGCCAGGCTTAAGGCCTGGGCACAAGTGCGGGCTAGGCTTAAGGCCTGGGCACAAGTGCGGGCTAGGCTTAAGGCCTGGGCACAAGTGCGGGCTAGGCTTAAGGCCTGGGCACAAGTGTGGGCTAGGCTTAAGGACTGGGCACACGTGCGGGCTAGGCTTAAGGCCGGGGCACAAGTGCGGGCTAGGCTTAAGGCCGGGGCACAAGTGCGGGCTAGGCTTAAGGCCGGGGCACAAGTGCGGGCTAGGCTTAAGGCCTGGGCACAAGTGCGGGCTAGGCTGAAGGCCGGGGCACAAGTGCGGGCTAGGCTGAAGGCCTGGGCACAAGTGCGGGCTAGGCTTAAGGCCGGGGCACAAGTGCGGGCTAGGCTTAAGGCCTGGGCACAAGTGCGGTCTAGGCTTAAGGCCTGGGCACAAGTGCGGTCTAGGCTTAAGGCCTGGGCACAAGTGCAGGCTAGGCTTAAGGCTTGGGCACAAGTGTAGTGCTAGCTAGGATCAAGGCAGGGGGCACAAGTGCGGGCTAGGCTTAAGGCCTGGGCACAAGTGCGGGCTAGGCTTAAGGCCTGGGCACAAGTGCGGGCTAGGCTTAAGGCCTGGGCACAAGTGCAGGCTAGGCTTAAGGCCTGGGCACAAGTGCAGGCTAGGCTTAAGGCCTGGGCACAAGTGCGGGCAAGGCTTAAGGCCTGGGCACAAGTGCGGGCTAGGCTTAAGGCCTGGGCACAAGTGCGGGCTAGGCTTAAGGCCTGGGCACAAGTGCGGGCTAGGCTGAAGGCCGCGGCACAAGTGCGGGCTAGGCTGAAGGCCTGGGCACAAGTGCGGGCTAGGCTTAAGGCCGGGGCACAAGTGCGGGCTAGGCTTAAGGACGGGGCACAAGTGCGGGCTAGGCTTAAGGCCTGGGCACAAGTGCGGGCTAGGCTTAAGGCCTGGGCACAAGTGCGGGCTAGGCTTAAGGCCTGGGCACAAGTGCAGTGCTGGCTAGGATCAAGGCAGGGGGCACAAGTGCTGGCTAGGCTTAAGGCCTGGGCACAAGTGCGGGCTAGGCTTAAGGACGGGGCACAAGTGCGGGCTAGGCTTAAGGCCTGGGCACAAGTGCGGGCTAGGCTTAAGGCCTGGGCACAAGTGCGGGCTAGGCTTAAGGCCTGGGCACAAGTGCGGGCTAGGCTTAAGGCCTGGGCACAAGTGCAGTGCTGGCTAGGACCAAGGCAGGGGGCACAAGTGATGGCTAGGCTTAAAGCATGGGCACAAGTGCGGGCTAGGCTTAAGGCCTGGGCACAAGTGCGGGCTAGGCTTAAGGCCGGGGCACAAGTGCGGGCTAGGCTTAAGGCCGGGGCACAAGTGCGGGCTAGGCTTAAGGCCTGGGCACAAGTGCGGGCTAGGCTGAAGGCCGGGGCACAAGTGCGGGCTAGGCTGAAGGCCTGGGCACAAGTGCAGGCTAGGCTTAAGGCCGGGGCACAGGTGCAGGCTAGGCTTAAGGCCTGGGCACAAGTGCGGTCTAGGCTTAAGGCCTGGGCACAAGTGCGGGCTAGGCTTAAGGCCGGGGCACAAGTGCGGGCTAGGCTTAAGGCCGGGGCACAAGTGCGGGCTAGGCTTAAGGCCTGGGCACAAGTGCGGGCTAGGCTTAAGGCCTGGGCACAAGTGCGGGCTAGGCTTAAGGCCTGGGCACAAGTGCGGTCTAGGCTTAAGGCCTGGGCACAAGTGCAGGCTAGGCTTAAGGCTTGGGCACAAATGTAGTGCTAGCTAGGATCAAGGCAGGGGGCACAAGTGCGGGCTAGGCTTAAGGCCTGGGCACAAGTGCGGGCTAGGCTTAAGGCCTGGGCACAAGTGCGGGCTAGGCTTAAGGCCTGGGCACAAGTGCGGGCTAGGCTTAAGGCCTGGGCACAAGTGCGGGCTAGGCTTAAGGCCTGGGCACAAGTGCGGGCTAGGCTTAAGGCCTGGGCACAAGTGCGGGCTAGGCTTAAGGCCTGGGCACAAGTGCGGGCTAGGCTTAAGGCCTGGGCACAAGTGCGGGCTAGGCTTAAGGCCTGGGCACAAGTGCAGGCTAGGCTTAAGGCCTGGGCACAAGTGCAGGCTAGGCTTAAGGCCTGGGCACAAGTGCGGGCAAGGCTTAAGGCCTGGGCACAAGTGCGGGCTAGGCTTAAGGCCTGGGCACAAGTGCGGGCTAGGCTTAAGGCCTGGGCACAAGTGCGGGCTAGGCTGAAGGCCGGGGCACAAGTGCGGGCTAGGCTGAAGGCCTGGGCACAAGTGCGGGCTAGGCTTAAGGCCGGGGCACAAGTGCGGGCTAGGCTTAAGGCCTGGGCACAAGTGCGGTCTAGGCTTAAGGCCTGGGCACAAGTGCGGGCTAGGCTTAAGGCCTGGGCACAAGTGCGGGCTAGGCTTAAGGCCGGGGCACAAGTGCGGGCTAGGCTTAAGGCCTGGGCACAAGTGCGGGCTAGGCTTAAGGCCTGGGCACAAGTGCGGTCTAGGCTTAAGGCCTGGGCACAAGTGCAGGCTAGGCTTAAGGCTTGGGCACAAGTGTAGTGCTAGCTAGGATCAAGGCAGGGGGCACAAGTGCGGGCTAGGCTTAAGGCCTGGGCACAAGTGCGGGCTAGGCTTAAGGCCTGGGCACAAGTGCATTGCTGGCTAGGATCAAGGCAGGGGGCACAAGTGCTGGCTAGGCTTAAGGCCTGGGTACAAGTGCGGGCTAGGCTTAAGGACGGGGCACAAGTGCGGGCTAGGCTTAAGGCCTGGGCACAAGTGTGGGCTAGGCTTAAGGCCTGGGCACAAGTGCGGGCTAGGCTTAAGGCCTGGGCACAAGTGCAGTGCTGGCTAGGACCAAGGCAGGGGGCACAAGTGACGGCTAGGCTTAAGGCATGGGCACAAGTGCGGGCTAGGCTTAAGGCCTGGGCACAAGTGCGGGCTAGGCTTAAGGCCGGGGCACAAGTGCGGGCTAGGCTTAAGGCCGGGGCACAAGTGCGGGCTAGGCTTAAGGCCGGGGCACAAGTGCGGGCTAGGCTTAAGGCCGGGGCACAAGTGCGGGCTAGGCTTAAGGCCGGGGCACAAGTGCGGGCTAGGCTTAAGGCCGGGGCACAAGTGCGGGCTAGACTTAAGGCCGGGGCACAAGTGCGGGCAAGGCTTAAGGCCGGGGCACAAGTGCGGGCTAGGCTTAAGGCCGGGGCACAAGTGCGGGCTAGGCTTAAGGCCGGGGCACAAGTGCGGGCTAGGCTTAAGGCCTGGGCACAAGTGCGGGCTAGGCTTAAGGCCTGGGCACAAGTGCAGTGTTGGCTAGGACCAAGGCAGGGGGCACAAGTGCTGGCTAGGCTTAAGGCATGGGCACAAGTGCTGGCTAGGCTTAAGGCATACAGCTAACTCTTTGCACTCTTTGCAAAAAGGGTTAGGCACCCATAGGGGTGAAGAGCTAGCTTTCACCCCTCTACTCTGTACTTGGACATTTAGGACTAGATCCTTTGTTGTACAGTGCGGAGCCTCTCCATAACCCCATGCTCCAAGCAACCAGGCACTTCTTGTCTGTCCTCCGTAAATGGGTAATGCCTTCTTCCCCAATTACAGTCGTGCATGCGCATTCAGACGGGACAAGAGCGAAGAGCGTAAAGCTGGCCCTATGTGCATAACCAACATGAAGCTGAAGACAAAAACAAACAAACAAGCATTCAAGGGGCTCAAAAGTGCGGGCTAGGCTTAAGGCCTGGGCACAAGTGCGGGCTAGGCTTAAGGCCTGGGCACAAGTGCGGGCTAGGCTTAAGGCCTGGGCACAAGTGCGGGCTAGGCTTAAGGCCTGGGCACAAGTGCGGGCTAGGCTTAAGGCCTGGGCACAAGTGCGGGCTAGGCTTAAGGCCGGGGCACAAGTGCAGTGCTGGCTAGGATCAAGGCAGGGGGCACAAGTGCTGGCTAGGCTTCAGGCCGGGGCACAAGAGCGGGCTAGGCTGAAGGCCGGGGCACAAGTGCGGGCTAGGCTTAAGGCCGGGTCACAAGTGCGGGCTAGGCTTAAGGCCGGGGCACAAGTGCGGGCTAGGCTTAAGGCCTGGGCACAAGTGCGGGCTAGGCTTAAGGCCGGGGCACAAGTGCGGGCTAGGCTGAAGGCCTGGGCACAAGTGCGGGCTAGGCTTAAGGCCTGGGCACAAGTGCAGTGCTGGCTAGGATCAAGGCAGGGGGCACAAGTGCTGGCTAGGCTTAAGGCCTGGGCACAAGTGCGGGCTAGGCTTAAGGACGGGGCACAAGTGCGGGCTAGGCTTAAGGCCTGGGCACAAGTGCGGGCTAGGCTTAAGGCCTGGGCACAAGTGCGGGCTAGGCTTAAGGCCTGGGCACAAGTGCGGGCTAGGCTTAAGGCCTGGGCACAAGTGCAGTGCTGGCTAGGACCAAGGCAGGGGGCACAAGTGATGGCTAGGCTTAAAGCATGGGCACAAGTGCGGGCTAGGCTTAAGGCCTGGGCACAAGTGCGGGCTAGGCTTAAGGCCGGGGCACAAGTGCGGGCTAGGCTTAAGGCCGGGGCACAAGTGCGGGCTAGGCTTAAGGCCGGGGCACAAGTGCGGGCTAGGCTTAAGGCCGGGGCACAAGTGCGGGCTAGGCTTAAGGCCTGGGCACAAGTGCAGTGTTGGCTAGGACCAAGGCAGGGGGCACAAGTGCTGGCTAGGCTTAAGGCATGGGCACAAGTGCTGGCTAGGCTTAAGGCATACAGCTAACTCTTTGCACTCTTTGCAAAAAGGGTTAGGCACCCATAGGGGTGAAGAGCTAGCTTTCACCCCTCTACTCTGTACTTGGACATTTAGGACTAGATCCTTTGTTGTACAGTGCGGAGCCTCTCCATAACCCCATGCTCCAAGCAACCAGGCACTTCTTGTCTGTCCTCCGTAAATGGGTAATGCCTTCTTCCCCAATTACAGTCGTGCATGCGCATTCAGACGGGACAAGAGCGAAGAGCGTAAAGCTGGCCCTATGTGCATAACCAACATGAAGCTGAAGACAAAAACAAACAAACAAGCATTCAAGGGGCTCAAAAGTGCGGGCTAGGCTTAAGGCCTGGGCACAAGTGCGGGCTAGGCTTAAGGCCTGGGCACAAGTGCGGGCTAGGCTTAAGGCCTGGGCACAAGTGCGGGCTAGGCTTAAGGCCTGGGCACAAGTGCGGGCTAGGCTTAAGGCCTGGGCACAAGTGCGGGCTAGGCTTAAGGCCGGGGCACAAGTGCGGGCTAGGCTTAAGGCCTGGGCACAAGTGCGGGCTAGGCTTAAGGCCAGGGCACAAGTGCAGTGCTGGCTAGGATCAAGGCAGGGGGCACAAGTGCTGGCTAGGCTTCAGGCCGGGGCACAAGAGCGGGCTAGGCTGAAGGCCGGGGCACAAGTGCGGGCTAGGCTTAAGGCCGGGTCACAAGTGCGGGCTAGGCTTAAGGCCGGGGCACAAGTGCGGGCTAGGCTTAAGGCCTGGGCACAAGTGCGGGCTAGGCTTAAGGCCAGGGCACAAGTGCGGGCTAGGCTGAAGGCCTGGGCACAAGTGCGGGCTAGGCTTAAGGCCTGGGCACAAGTGCAGTGCTGGCTAGGATCAAGGCAGGGGGCACAAGTGCTGGCTAGGCTTAAGGCCTGGGCACAAGTGCGGGCTAGGCTTAAGGACGGGGCACAAGTGCGGGCTAGGCTTAAGGCCTGGGCACAAGTGCGGGCTAGGCTTAAGGCCTGGGCACAAGTGCGGGCTAGGCTTAAGGCCTGGGCACAAGTGCGGGCTAGGCTTAAGGCCTGGGCACAAGTGCAGTGCTGGCTAGGACCAAGGCAGGGGGCACAAGTGATGGCTAGGCTTAAAGCATGGGCACAAGTGCGGGCTAGGCTTAAGGCCTGGGCACAAGTGCGGGCTAGGCTTAAGGCCGGGGCACAAGTGCGGGCTAGGCTTAAGGCCAGGGCACAAGTGCGGGCTAGGCTTAAGGCCTGGGCACAAGTGCGGGCTAGGCTGAAGGCCGGGGCACAAGTGCGGGCTAGGCTGAAGGCCTGGGCACAAGTGCGGGCTAGGCTTAAGGCCGGGGCACAGGTGCGGGCTAGGCTTAAGGCCTGGGCACAAGTGCGGTCTAGGCTTAAGGCCTGGGCACAAGTGCGGGCTAGGCTTAAGGCCGGGGCACAAGTGCGGGCTAGGCTTAAGGCCGGGGCACAAGTGCGGGCTAGGCTTAAGGCCTGGGCACAAGTGCGGGCTAGGCTTAAGGCCTGGGCACAAGTGCGGTCTAGGCTTAAGGCCTGGGCACAAGTGCAGGCTAGGCTTAAGGCTTGGGCACAAATGTAGTGCTAGCTAGGATCAAGGCAGGGGGCACAAGTGCGGGCTAGGCTTAAGGCCTGGGCACAAGTGCGGGCTAGGCTTAAGGCCTGGGCACAAGTGCGGGCTAGGCTTAAGGCCTGGGCACAAGTGTGGGCTAGGCTTAAGGCCTGGGCACAAGTGCGGGCTAGGCTTAAGGCCTGGGCACAAGTGCGGGCTAGGCTTAAGGCCTGGGCACAAGTGCGGGCTAGGCTTAAGGCCTGGGCACAAGTGCGGGCTAGGCTTAAGGCCTGGGCACAAGTGCGGGCCAGGCTTAAGGCCTGGGCACAAGTGCGGGCCAGGCTTAAGGCCTGGGCACAAGTGCGGGCTAGGCTTAAGGCCTGGGCACAAGTGCGGGCTAGGCTTAAGGCCTGGGCACAAGTGCGGGCTAGGCTTAAGGCCTGGGCACAAGTGTGGGCTAGGCTTAAGGACTGGGCACACGTGCGGGCTAGGCTTAAGGCCGGGGCACAAGTGCGGGCTAGGCTTAAGGCCGGGGCACAAGTGCGGGCTAGGCTTAAGGCCGGGGCACAAGTGCGGGCTAGGCTTAAGGCCTGGGCACAAGTGCGGGCTAGGCTGAAGGCCGGGGCACAAGTGCGGGCTAGGCTGAAGGCCTGGGCACAAGTGCGGGCTAGGCTTAAGGCCGGGGCACAAGTGCGGGCTAGGCTTAAGGCCTGGGCACAAGTGCGGTCTAGGCTTAAGGCCTGGGCACAAGTGCGGTCTAGGCTTAAGGCCTGGGCACAAGTGCAGGCTAGGCTTAAGGCTTGGGCACAAGTGTAGTGCTAGCTAGGATCAAGGCAGGGGGCACAAGTGCGGGCTAGGCTTAAGGCCTGGGCACAAGTGCGGGCTAGGCTTAAGGCCTGGGCACAAGTGCGGGCTAGGCTTAAGGCCTGGGCACAAGTGCGGGCTAGGCTTAAGGCCTGGGCACAAGTGCGGGCTAGGCTTAAGGCCTGGGCACAAATGCGGGCCAGGCTTAAGGCCTGGGCACAAGTGCGGGCCAGGCTTAAGGCCTGGGCACAAGTGCGGGCCAGGCTTAAGGCCTGGGCACAAGTGCGGGCTTGGATTAAGGCCTGGGCACAAGTGCGGGCCAGGCTTAAGGCCTGGGCACAAGTGCGGGCTAGGCTTAAGGCCTGGGCACACGTGCGGGCTAGGCTTAAGGCCGGGGCACAAGTGCGGGCTAGGCTTAAGGCCGGGGCACAAGTGCGGGCTAGGCTTAAGGCCGGGGCACAAGTGCGGGCTAGGCTTAAGGCCGGGGCACAAGTGCGGGCTAGGCTTAAGGCCGGGGCACAAGTGCGGGCTAGGCTTAAGGCCGGGGCACAAGTGCGGGCTAGGCTTAAGGCCGGGGCACAAGTGCGGGCTAGGCTTAAGGCCTGGGCACAAGTGCGGGCTAGGCTTAAGGCCGGGGCACAAGTGCGGGCTAGGCTTAAGGCCGGGGCACAAGTGCGGGCTAGGCTTAAGGCCGGGGCACAAGTGCGGGCTAGGCTTAAGGCCTGGGCACAAGTGCGGGCTAGGCTTAAGGCCTGGGCACAAGTGCGGGCTAGGCTTAAGGCCTGGGCACAAGTGCGGGCTAGGCTTAAGGCCTGGGCACAAGTGCAGTGCTGGCTAGGACCAAGGCAGGGGGCACAAGTGCTGGCTAGGCTTAAGGCATGGGCACAAGTGCGGGCTAGGCTTAAGGCCTGGGCACAAGTGCGGGCTAGGCTTAAGGCCGGGGCACAATTGCGGGCTAGGCTTAAGGCCGGGGCACAAGTGCGGGCTAGGCTTCAGGCCGGGGCACAAGTGCGGGCTAGGCTTAAGGCCGGGGCACAAGTGCGGGCTAGGCTTAAGGCCGGGGCACAAGTGCGGGCTAGGCTTATGGCCGGGGCACAAGTGCGGGCTAGGCTTAAGGCCGGGGCACAAGTGCGGGCTAGGCTTAAGGCCGGGGCACAAGTGCGGGCTAGGCTTAAGGCCGGGGCACAAGTGCGGGTTAGGCTTAAGGCTGGGGCACAAGTGCGGGCTAGGCTTAAGGCCGGGGCTCAAGTGCGGGCTAGGCTTAAGGCCTGGGCACAAGTGCGGGCTAGGCTTAAGGCCTGGGCACAAGTGCAGTGCTGGCTAGGACCAAGGCAGGGGGCACAAGTGCAGTGCTGGCTAGGACCAAGGCAGGGGGCACAAGTGCTGGCTAGGCTTAAGGCATGGGCACAAGTGCTGGCTAGGCTTAGGGCATACAGCTAACTCTTTGCACTCTTTGCATAAAGGGTTAGGCACCCATAGGGGTGAAGAGCTAGCTTTCACCCCTCTACTCTGTACTTGGACATTTAGGACTAGATCCTTTGTTGTACAGTGCAGAGCCTCTCCATAACCCCATGCTCCAAGCGACCAGGCACTTCTTGTCTGTCCTCCGTAAATGGGTAATGCCTTCTTCCCCAATTACAGTCATGCATGCGCATTCAGACGGGACAAGAGCGAAGAGCATAAAGCTGGCCCTATGTGCATAACCAACTTGAAGCTGAAGACAAAAACAAACAAACAAGCATTCAAGGGGCTCAAAAGTGCGGGCTAGGCTTAAGGCCTGGGCACAAGTGCAGGCTAGGCTTAAGGCCGGGGCACAAGTGCGGGCTAGGCTTAAGGCCGGGGCACAAGTGCGGGCTAGGCTTAAGGCCTGGGCACAAGTGCGGGCTAGGCTTAAGGCCGGGGCACAAGTGCGGGCTAGGCTTAAGGCCTGGGCACAAGTGCGGGCTAGGCTTAAGGCCTGGGCACAAGTGCGGGCTAGGCTTAAGGCCTGGGCACAAGTGCGGGCTAGGCTTAAGGCCTGGGCACAAGTGCGGGCTAGGCTTAAGGCCTGGGCACAAGTGCGGGCTAGGCTTAAGGCCGGGGCACAAGTGCGGGCTAGGCTTAAGGCCGGGGCACAAGTGCGGGCTAGGCTTAAGGCCTGGGCACAAGTGCGGGCTAGGCTTAAGGCCGGGGCACAAGTGCGGGCTAGGCTTAAGGCCTGGGCACAAGTGCGGGCTAGGCTTAAGGCCTGGGCACAAGTGCGGGCTAGGCTTAAGGCCTGGGCACAAGTGCGGGCTAGGCTTAAGGCCTGGGCACAAGTGCGGGCTAGGCTTAAGGCCTGGGCACAAGTGCGGGCTAGGCTTAAGGCCTGGGCACAAGTGCGGGCTAGGCTTAAGGCCTGGGCACAAGTGCGGGCTAGGCTTAAGGCCTGGGCACAAGTGCGGGCTAGGCTTAAGGCCTGGGCACAAGTGCGGGCTAGGCTTAAGGCCTGGGCACAAGTGCGGGCTAGGCTTAAGGCCTGGGCACAAGTGCGGGCTAGGCTTAAGGCCGGGGCACAAGTGCGGGCTAGGCTTAAGGCCGGGGCACAAGTGCGGGCTAGGCTTAAGGCCTGGGCACAAGTGCGGGCTAGGCTTAAGGCCTGGGCACAAGTGCGGTCTAGGCTTAAGGCCTGGGCACAAGTGCAGGCTAGGCTTAAGGCTTGGGCACAAATGTAGTGCTAGCTAGGATCAAGGCAGGGGGCACAAGTGCGGGCTAGGCTTAAGGCCTGGGCACAAGTGCGGGCTAGGCTTAAGGCCTGGGCACAAGTGCGGGCTAGGCTTAAGGCCTGGGCACAAGTGCGGGCTAGGCTTAAGGCCTGGGCACAAGTGCGGGCTAGGCTTAAGGCCTGGGCACAAGTGCGGGCTAGGCTTAAGGCCTGGGCACAAGTGCGGGCTAGGCTTAAGGCCTGGGCACAAGTGCGGGCTAGGCTTAAGGCCTGGGCACAAGTGCGGGCCAGGCTTAAGGCCTGGGCACAAGTGCGGGCCAGGCTTAAGGCCTGGGCACAAGTGCGGGCTAGGCTTAAGGCCTGGGCACAAGTGCGGGCTAGGCTTAAGGCCTGGGCACAAGTGCGGGCTAGGCTTAAGGCCTGGGCACAAGTGTGGGCTAGGCTTAAGGACTGGGCACACGTGCGGGCTAGGCTTAAGGCCGGGGCACAAGTGCGGGCTAGGCTTAAGGCCGGGGCACAAGTGCGGGCTAGGCTTAAGGCCGGGGCACAAGTGCGGGCTAGGCTTAAGGCCTGGGCACAAGTGCGGGCTAGGCTGAAGGCCGGGGCACAAGTGCGGGCTAGGCTGAAGGCCTGGGCACAAGTGCGGGCTAGGCTTAAGGCCGGGGCACAAGTGCGGGCTAGGCTTAAGGCCTGGGCACAAGTGCGGTCTAGGCTTAAGGCCTGGGCACAAGTGCGGTCTAGGCTTAAGGCCTGGGCACAAGTGCAGGCTAGGCTTAAGGCTTGGGCACAAGTGTAGTGCTAGCTAGGATCAAGGCAGGGGGCACAAGTGCGGGCTAGGCTTAAGGCCTGGGCACAAGTGCGGGCTAGGCTTAAGGCCTGGGCACAAGTGCGGGCTAGGCTTAAGGCCTGGGCACAAGTGCAGGCTAGGCTTAAGGCCTGGGCACAAGTGCAGGCTAGGCTTAAGGCCTGGGCACAAGTGCGGGCAAGGCTTAAGGCCTGGGCACAAGTGCGGGCTAGGCTTAAGGCCTGGGCACAAGTGCGGGCTAGGCTTAAGGCCTGGGCACAAGTGCGGGCTAGGCTGAAGGCCGCGGCACAAGTGCGGGCTAGGCTGAAGGCCTGGGCACAAGTGCGGGCTAGGCTTAAGGCCGGGGCACAAGTGCGGGCTAGGCTTAAGGACGGGGCACAAGTGCGGGCTAGGCTTAAGGCCTGGGCACAAGTGCGGGCTAGGCTTAAGGCCTGGGCACAAGTGCGGGCTAGGCTTAAGGCCTGGGCACAAGTGCAGTGCTGGCTAGGATCAAGGCAGGGGGCACAAGTGCTGGCTAGGCTTAAGGCCTGGGCACAAGTGCGGGCTAGGCTTAAGGACGGGGCACAAGTGCGGGCTAGGCTTAAGGCCTGGGCACAAGTGCGGGCTAGGCTTAAGGCCTGGGCACAAGTGCGGGCTAGGCTTAAGGCCTGGGCACAAGTGCGGGCTAGGCTTAAGGCCTGGGCACAAGTGCAGTGCTGGCTAGGACCAAGGCAGGGGGCACAAGTGATGGCTAGGCTTAAAGCATGGGCACAAGTGCGGGCTAGGCTTAAGGCCTGGGCACAAGTGCGGGCTAGGCTTAAGGCCGGGGCACAAGTGCGGGCTAGGCTTAAGGCCGGGGCACAAGTGCGGGCTAGGCTTAAGGCCTGGGCACAAGTGCGGGCTAGGCTGAAGGCCGGGGCACAAGTGCGGGCTAGGCTGAAGGCCTGGGCACAAGTGCAGGCTAGGCTTAAGGCCGGGGCACAGGTGCAGGCTAGGCTTAAGGCCTGGGCACAAGTGCGGTCTAGGCTTAAGGCCTGGGCACAAGTGCGGGCTAGGCTTAAGGCCGGGGCACAAGTGCGGGCTAGGCTTAAGGCCGGGGCACAAGTGCGGGCTAGGCTTAAGGCCTGGGCACAAGTGCGGGCTAGGCTTAAGGCCTGGGCACAAGTGCGGGCTAGGCTTAAGGCCTGGGCACAAGTGCGGTCTAGGCTTAAGGCCTGGGCACAAGTGCAGGCTAGGCTTAAGGCTTGGGCACAAATGTAGTGCTAGCTAGGATCAAGGCAGGGGGCACAAGTGCGGGCTAGGCTTAAGGCCTGGGCACAAGTGCGGGCTAGGCTTAAGGCCTGGGCACAAGTGCGGGCTAGGCTTAAGGCCTGGGCACAAGTGCGGGCTAGGCTTAAGGCCTGGGCACAAGTGCGGGCTAGGCTTAAGGCCTGGGCACAAGTGCGGGCTAGGCTTAAGGCCTGGGCACAAGTGCGGGCTAGGCTTAAGGCCTGGGCACAAGTGCGGGCTAGGCTTAAAGCCTGGGCACAAGTGCGGGCCAGGCTTAAGGCCTGGGCACAAGTGCGGGCCAGGCTTAAGGCCTGGGCACAAGTGCGGGCTAGGCTTAAGGCCTGGGCACAAGTGCGGGCTAGGCTTAAGGCCTGGGCACAAGTGCGGGCTAGGCTTAAGGCCTGGGCACAAGTGCGGGCTAGGCTTAAGGACTGGGCACACGTGCGGGCTAGGCTTAAGGCCGGGGCACAAGTGCGGGCTAGGCTTAAGGCCGGGGCACAAGTGCGGGCTAGGCTTAAGGCCGGGGCACAAGTGCGGGCTAGGCTTAAGGCCTGGGCACAAGTGCGGGCTAGGCTGAAGGTCGGGGCACAAGTGCGGGCTAGGCTGAAGGCCTGGGCACAAGTGCGGGCTAGGCTGAAGGCCTGGGCACAAGTGCGGGCTAGGCTTAAGGCCGGGGCACAAGTGCGGGCTAGGCTTAAGGCCTGGGCACAAGTGCGGTCTAGGCTTAAGGCCTGGGCACAAGTGCGGTCTAGGCTTAAGGCCTGGGCACAAGTGCAGGCTAGGCTTAAGGCTTGGGCACAAGTGTAGTGCTAGCTAGGATCAAGGCAGGGGGCACAAGTGCGGGCTAGGCTTAAGGCCTGGGCACAAGTGCGGGCTAGGCTTAAGGCCTGGGCACAAGTGCGGGCTAGGCTTAAGGCCTGGGCACAAGTGCAGGCTAGGCTTAAGGCCTGGGCACAAGTGCAGGCTAGGCTTAAGGCCTGGGCACAAGTGCGGGCAAGGCTTAAGGCCTGGGCACAAGTGCGGGCTAGGCTTAAGGCCTGGGCACAAGTGCGGGCTAGGCTTAAGGCCTGGGCACAAGTGCGGGCTAGGCTGAAGGCCGGGGCACAAGTGCGGGCTAGGCTGAAGGCCTGGGCACAAGTGCGGGCTAGGCTTAAGGCCGGGGCACAAGTGCGGGCTAGGCTTAAGGCCTGGGCACAAGTGCGGTCTAGGCTTAAGGCCTGGGCACAAGTGCGGGCTAGGCTTAAGGCCTGGGCACAAGTGCGGGCTAGGCTTAAGGCCGGGGCACAAGTGCGGGCTAGGCTTAAGGCCTGGGCACAAGTGCGGGCTAGGCTTAAGGCCTGGGCACAAGTGCGGTCTAGGCTTAAGGCCTGGGCACAAGTGCAGGCTAGGCTTAAGGCTTGGGCACAAGTGTAGTGCTAGCTAGGATCAAGGCAGGGGGCACAAGTGCGGGCTAGGCTTAAGGCCTGGGCACAAGTGCGGGCTAGGCTTAAGGCCTGGGCACAAGTGCATTGCTGGCTAGGATCAAGGCAGGGGGCACAAGTGCTGGCTAGGCTTAAGGCCTGGGTACAAGTGCGGGCTAGGCTTAAGGACGGGGCACAAGTGCGGGCTAGGCTTAAGGCCTGGGCACAAGTGTGGGCTAGGCTTAAGGCCTGGGCACAAGTGCGGGCTAGGCTTAAGGCCTGGGCACAAGTGCAGTGCTGGCTAGGACCAAGGCAGGGGGCACAAGTGACGGCTAGGCTTAAGGCATGGGCACAAGTGCGGGCTAGGCTTAAGGCCTGGGCACAAGTGCGGGCTAGGCTTAAGGCATGGGCACAAGTGCTGGCTAGGCTTAAGGCATACAGCTAACTCTTTGCACTCTTTGCAAAAAGGGTTAGGCACCCATAGGGGTGAAGAGCTAGCTTTCACCCCTCTACTCTGTACTTGGACATTTAGGACTAGATCCTTTGTTGTACAGTGCGGAGCCTCTCCATAACCCCATGCTCCAAGCAACCAGGCACTTCTTGTCTGTCCTCCGTAAATGGGTAATGCCTTCTTCCCCAATTACAGTCGTGCATGCGCATTCAGACGGGACAAGAGCGAAGAGCGTAAAGCTGGCCCTATGTGCATAACCAACATGAAGCTGAAGACAAAAACAAACAAACAAGCATTCAAGGGGCTCAAAAGTGCGGGCTAGGCTTAAGGCCTGGGCACAAGTGCGGGCTAGGCTTAAGGCCTGGGCACAAGTGCGGGCTAGGCTTAAGGCCTGGGCACAAGTGCGGGCTAGGCTTAAGGCCTGGGCACAAGTGCGGGCTAGGCTTAAGGCCTGGGCACAAGTGCGGGCTAGGCTTAAGGCCGGGGCACAAGTGCGGGCTAGGCTTAAGGCCTGGGCACAAGTGCGGGCTAGGCTTAAGGCCGGGGCACAAGTGCAGTGCTGGCTAGGATCAAGGCAGGGGGCACAAGTGCTGGCTAGGCTTCAGGCCGGGGCACAAGAGCGGGCTAGGCTGAAGGCCGGGGCACAAGTGCGGGCTAGGCTTAAGGCCGGGTCACAAGTGCGGGCTAGGCTTAAGGCCGGGGCACAAGTGCGGGCTAGGCTTAAGGCCTGGGCACAAGTGCGGGCTAGGCTTAAGGCCAGGGCACAAGTGCGGGCTAGGCTGAAGGCCTGGGCACAAGTGCGGGCTAGGCTTAAGGCCTGGGCACAAGTGCAGTGCTGGCTAGGATCAAGGCAGGGGGCACAAGTGCTGGCTAGGCTTAAGGCCTGGGCACAAGTGCGGGCTAGGCTTAAGGACGGGGCACAAGTGCGGGCTAGGCTTAAGGCCTGGGCACAAGTGCGGGCTAGGCTTAAGGCCTGGGCACAAGTGCGGGCTAGGCTTAAGGCCTGGGCACAAGTGCGGGCTAGGCTTAAGGCCTGGGCACAAGTGCAGTGCTGGCTAGGACCAAGGCAGGGGGCACAAGTGATGGCTAGGCTTAAAGCATGGGCACAAGTGCGGGCTAGGCTTAAGGCCTGGGCACAAGTGCGGGCTAGGCTTAAGGCCGGGGCACAAGTGCGGGCTAGGCTTAAGGCCGGGGCACAAGTGCGGGCTAGGCTTAAGGCCTGGGCACAAGTGCGGGCTAGGCTGAAGGCCGGGGCACAAGTGCGGGCTAGGCTGAAGGCCTGGGCACAAGTGCAGGCTAGGCTTAAGGCCGGGGCACAGGTGCGGGCTAGGCTTAAGGCCTGGGCACAAGTGCGGTCTAGGCTTAAGGCCTGGGCACAAGTGCGGGCTAGGCTTAAGGCCGGGGCACAAGTGCGGGCTAGGCTTAAGGCCGGGGCACAAGTGCGGGCTAGGCTTAAGGCCTGGGCACAAGTGCGGGCTAGGCTTAAGGCCTGGGCACAAGTGCGGTCTAGGCTTAAGGCCTGGGCACAAGTGCAGGCTAGGCTTAAGGCTTGGGCACAAATGTAGTGCTAGCTAGGATCAAGGCAGGGGGCACAAGTGCGGGCTAGGCTTAAGGCCTGGGCACAAGTGCGGGCTAGGCTTAAGGCCTGGGCACAAGTGCGGGCTAGGCTTAAGGCCTGGGCACAAGTGCGGGCTAGGCTTAAGGCCTGGGCACAAGTGCGGGCTAGGCTTAAGGCCTGGGCACAAGTGCGGGCTAGGCTTAAGGCCTGGGCACAAGTGCGGGCTAGGCTTAAGGCCTGGGCACAAGTGCGGGCTAGGCTTAAGGCCTGGGCACAAGTGCGGGCCAGGCTTAAGGCCTGGGCACAAGTGCGGGCCAGGCTTAAGGCCTGGGCACAAGTGCGGGCTAGGCTTAAGGCCTGGGCACAAGTGCGGGCTAGGCTTAAGGCCTGGGCACAAGTGCGGGCTAGGCTTAAGGCCTGGGCACAAGTGTGGGCTAGGCTTAAGGACTGGGCACAAGTGCGGGCTAGGCTTAAGGACTGGGCACACGTGCGGGCTAGGCTTAAGGCCGGGGCACAAGTGCGGGCTAGGCTTAAGGCCGGGGCACAAGTGCGGGCTAGGCTTAAGGCCTGGGCACAAGTGCGGGCTAGGCTGAAGGCCGGGGCACAAGTGCGGGCTAGGCTGAAGGCCTGGGCACAAGTGCGGGCTAGGCTTAAGGCCGGGGCACAAGTGCGGGCTAGGCTTAAGGCCTGGGCACAAGTGCGGTCTAGGCTTAAGGCCTGGGCACAAGTGCGGTCTAGGCTTAAGGCCTGGGCACAAGTGCAGGCTAGGCTTAAGGCTTGGGCACAAGTGTAGTGCTAGCTAGGATCAAGGCAGGGGGCACAAGTGCGGGCTAGGCTTAAGGCCTGGGCACAAGTGCGGGCTAGGCTTAAGGCCTGGGCACAAGTGCGGGCTAGGCTTAAGGCCTGGGCACAAGTGCAGGCTAGGCTTAAGGCCTGGGCACAAGTGCAGGCTAGGCTTAAGGCCTGGGCACAAGTGCGGGCAAGGCTTAAGGCCTGGGCACAAGTGCGGGCTAGGCTTAAGGCCTGGGCACAAGTGCGGGCTAGGCTTAAGGCCTGGGCACAAGTGCGGGCTAGGCTGAAGGCCGCGGCACAAGTGCGGGCTAGGCTGAAGGCCTGGGCACAAGTGCGGGCTAGGCTTAAGGCCGGGGCACAAGTGCGGGCTAGGCTTAAGGACGGGGCACAAGTGCGGGCTAGGCTTAAGGCCTGGGCACAAGTGCGGGCTAGGCTTAAGGCCTGGGCACAAGTGCGGGCTAGGCTTAAGGCCTGGGCACAAGTGCAGTGCTGGCTAGGATCAAGGCAGGGGGCACAAGTGCTGGCTAGGCTTAAGGCCTGGGCACAAGTGCGGGCTAGGCTTAAGGACGGGGCACAAGTGCGGGCTAGGCTTAAGGCCTGGGCACAAGTGCGGGCTAGGCTTAAGGCCTGGGCACAAGTGCGGGCTAGGCTTAAGGCCTGGGCACAAGTGCGGGCTAGGCTTAAGGCCTGGGCACAAGTGCAGTGCTGGCTAGGACCAAGGCAGGGGGCACAAGTGATGGCTAGGCTTAAAGCATGGGCACAAGTGCGGGCTAGGCTTAAGGCCTGGGCACAAGTGCGGGCTAGGCTTAAGGCCGGGGCACAAGTGCGGGCTAGGCTTAAGGCCGGGGCACAAGTGCGGGCTAGGCTTAAGGCCTGGGCACAAGTGCGGGCTAGGCTGAAGGCCGGGGCACAAGTGCGGGCTAGGCTGAAGGCCTGGGCACAAGTGCAGGCTAGGCTTAAGGCCGGGGCACAGGTGCAGGCTAGGCTTAAGGCCTGGGCACAAGTGCGGTCTAGGCTTAAGGCCTGGGCACAAGTGCGGGCTAGGCTTAAGGCCGGGGCACAAGTGCGGGCTAGGCTTAAGGCCGGGGCACAAGTGCGGGCTAGGCTTAAGGCCTGGGCACAAGTGCGGGCTAGGCTTAAGGCCTGGGCACAAGTGCGGGCTAGGCTTAAGGCCTGGGCACAAGTGCGGTCTAGGCTTAAGGCCTGGGCACAAGTGCAGGCTAGGCTTAAGGCTTGGGCACAAATGTAGTGCTAGCTAGGATCAAGGCAGGGGGCACAAGTGCGGGCTAGGCTTAAGGCCTGGGCACAAGTGCGGGCTAGGCTTAAGGCCTGGGCACAAGTGCGGGCTAGGCTTAAGGCCTGGGCACAAGTGCGGGCTAGGCTTAAGGCCTGGGCACAAGTGCGGGCTAGGCTTAAGGCCTGGGCACAAGTGCGGGCTAGGCTTAAGGCCTGGGCACAAGTGCGGGCTAGGCTTAAGGCCTGGGCACAAGTGCGGGCTAGGCTTAAGGCCTGGGCACAAGTGCGGGCTAGGCTTAAGGCCTGGGCACAAGTGCAGGCTAGGCTTAAGGCCTGGGCACAAGTGCAGGCTAGGCTTAAGGCCTGGGCACAAGTGCGGGCAAGGCTTAAGGCCTGGGCACAAGTGCGGGCTAGGCTTAAGGCCTGGGCACAAGTGCGGGCTAGGCTTAAGGCCTGGGCACAAGTGCGGGCTAGGCTGAAGGCCGGGGCACAAGTGCGGGCTAGGCTGAAGGCCTGGGCACAAGTGCGGGCTAGGCTTAAGGCCGGGGCACAAGTGCGGGCTAGGCTTAAGGCCTGGGCACAAGTGCGGTCTAGGCTTAAGGCCTGGGCACAAGTGCGGGCTAGGCTTAAGGCCTGGGCACAAGTGCGGGCTAGGCTTAAGGCCGGGGCACAAGTGCGGGCTAGGCTTAAGGCCTGGGCACAAGTGCGGGCTAGGCTTAAGGCCTGGGCACAAGTGCGGTCTAGGCTTAAGGCCTGGGCACAAGTGCAGGCTAGGCTTAAGGCTTGGGCACAAGTGTAGTGCTAGCTAGGATCAAGGCAGGGGGCACAAGTGCGGGCTAGGCTTAAGGCCTGGGCACAAGTGCGGGCTAGGCTTAAGGCCTGGGCACAAGTGCATTGCTGGCTAGGATCAAGGCAGGGGGCACAAGTGCTGGCTAGGCTTAAGGCCTGGGTACAAGTGCGGGCTAGGCTTAAGGACGGGGCACAAGTGCGGGCTAGGCTTAAGGCCTGGGCACAAGTGTGGGCTAGGCTTAAGGCCTGGGCACAAGTGCGGGCTAGGCTTAAGGCCTGGGCACAAGTGCAGTGCTGGCTAGGACCAAGGCAGGGGGCACAAGTGACGGCTAGGCTTAAGGCATGGGCACAAGTGCGGGCTAGGCTTAAGGCCTGGGCACAAGTGCGGGCTAGGCTTAAGGCCGGGGCACAAGTGCGGGCTAGGCTTAAGGCCGGGGCACAAGTGCGGGCTAGGCTTAAGGCCGGGGCACAAGTGCGGGCTAGGCTTAAGGCCGGGGCACAAGTGCGGGCTAGGCTTAAGGCCGGGGCACAAGTGCGGGCTAGGCTTAAGGCCGGGGCACAAGTGCGGGCTAGACTTAAGGCCGGGGCACAAGTGCGGGCAAGGCTTAAGGCCGGGGCACAAGTGCGGGCTAGGCTTAAGGCCGGGGCACAAGTGCGGGCTAGGCTTAAGGCCGGGGCACAAGTGCGGGCTAGGCTTAAGGCCTGGGCACAAGTGCGGGCTAGGCTTAAGGCCTGGGCACAAGTGCAGTGTTGGCTAGGACCAAGGCAGGGGGCACAAGTGCTGGCTAGGCTTAAGGCATGGGCACAAGTGCTGGCTAGGCTTAAGGCATACAGCTAACTCTTTGCACTCTTTGCAAAAAGGGTTAGGCACCCATAGGGGTGAAGAGCTAGCTTTCACCCCTCTACTCTGTACTTGGACATTTAGGACTAGATCCTTTGTTGTACAGTGCGGAGCCTCTCCATAACCCCATGCTCCAAGCAACCAGGCACTTCTTGTCTGTCCTCCGTAAATGGGTAATGCCTTCTTCCCCAATTACAGTCGTGCATGCGCATTCAGACGGGACAAGAGCGAAGAGCGTAAAGCTGGCCCTATGTGCATAACCAACATGAAGCTGAAGACAAAAACAAACAAACAAGCATTCAAGGGGCTCAAAAGTGCGGGCTAGGCTTAAGGCCTGGGCACAAGTGCGGGCTAGGCTTAAGGCCTGGGCACAAGTGCGGGCTAGGCTTAAGGCCTGGGCACAAGTGCGGGCTAGGCTTAAGGCCTGGGCACAAGTGCGGGCTAGGCTTAAGGCCTGGGCACAAGTGCGGGCTAGGCTTAAGGCCGGGGCACAAGTGCGGGCTAGGCTTAAGGCCTGGGCACAAGTGCGGGCTAGGCTTAAGGCCGGGGCACAAGTGCAGTGCTGGCTAGGATCAAGGCAGGGGGCACAAGTGCTGGCTAGGCTTCAGGCCGGGGCACAAGAGCGGGCTAGGCTGAAGGCCGGGGCACAAGTGCGGGCTAGGCTTAAGGCCGGGTCACAAGTGCGGGCTAGGCTTAAGGCCGGGGCACAAGTGCGGGCTAGGCTTAAGGCCTGGGCACAAGTGCGGGCTAGGCTTAAGGCCGGGGCACAAGTGCGGGCTAGGCTGAAGGCCTGGGCACAAGTGCGGGCTAGGCTTAAGGCCTGGGCACAAGTGCAGTGCTGGCTAGGATCAAGGCAGGGGGCACAAGTGCTGGCTAGGCTTAAGGCCTGGGCACAAGTGCGGGCTAGGCTTAAGGACGGGGCACAAGTGCGGGCTAGGCTTAAGGCCTGGGCACAAGTGCGGGCTAGGCTTAAGGCCTGGGCACAAGTGCGGGCTAGGCTTAAGGCCTGGGCACAAGTGCGGGCTAGGCTTAAGGCCTGGGCACAAGTGCAGTGCTGGCTAGGACCAAGGCAGGGGGCACAAGTGATGGCTAGGCTTAAAGCATGGGCACAAGTGCGGGCTAGGCTTAAGGCCTGGGCACAAGTGCGGGCTAGGCTTAAGGCCGGGGCACAAGTGCGGGCTAGGCTTAAGGCCGGGGCACAAGTGCGGGCTAGGCTTAAGGCCGGGGCACAAGTGCGGGCTAGGCTTAAGGCCGGGGCACAAGTGCGGGCTAGGCTTAAGGCCTGGGCACAAGTGCAGTGTTGGCTAGGACCAAGGCAGGGGGCACAAGTGCTGGCTAGGCTTAAGGCATGGGCACAAGTGCTGGCTAGGCTTAAGGCATACAGCTAACTCTTTGCACTCTTTGCAAAAAGGGTTAGGCACCCATAGGGGTGAAGAGCTAGCTTTCACCCCTCTACTCTGTACTTGGACATTTAGGACTAGATCCTTTGTTGTACAGTGCGGAGCCTCTCCATAACCCCATGCTCCAAGCAACCAGGCACTTCTTGTCTGTCCTCCGTAAATGGGTAATGCCTTCTTCCCCAATTACAGTCGTGCATGCGCATTCAGACGGGACAAGAGCGAAGAGCGTAAAGCTGGCCCTATGTGCATAACCAACATGAAGCTGAAGACAAAAACAAACAAACAAGCATTCAAGGGGCTCAAAAGTGCGGGCTAGGCTTAAGGCCTGGGCACAAGTGCGGGCTAGGCTTAAGGCCTGGGCACAAGTGCGGGCTAGGCTTAAGGCCTGGGCACAAGTGCGGGCTAGGCTTAAGGCCTGGGCACAAGTGCGGGCTAGGCTTAAGGCCTGGGCACAAGTGCGGGCTAGGCTTAAGGCCGGGGCACAAGTGCGGGCTAGGCTTAAGGCCTGGGCACAAGTGCGGGCTAGGCTTAAGGCCAGGGCACAAGTGCAGTGCTGGCTAGGATCAAGGCAGGGGGCACAAGTGCTGGCTAGGCTTCAGGCCGGGGCACAAGAGCGGGCTAGGCTGAAGGCCGGGGCACAAGTGCGGGCTAGGCTTAAGGCCGGGTCACAAGTGCGGGCTAGGCTTAAGGCCGGGGCACAAGTGCGGGCTAGGCTTAAGGCCTGGGCACAAGTGCGGGCTAGGCTTAAGGCCAGGGCACAAGTGCGGGCTAGGCTGAAGGCCTGGGCACAAGTGCGGGCTAGGCTTAAGGCCTGGGCACAAGTGCAGTGCTGGCTAGGATCAAGGCAGGGGGCACAAGTGCTGGCTAGGCTTAAGGCCTGGGCACAAGTGCGGGCTAGGCTTAAGGACGGGGCACAAGTGCGGGCTAGGCTTAAGGCCTGGGCACAAGTGCGGGCTAGGCTTAAGGCCTGGGCACAAGTGCGGGCTAGGCTTAAGGCCTGGGCACAAGTGCGGGCTAGGCTTAAGGCCTGGGCACAAGTGCAGTGCTGGCTAGGACCAAGGCAGGGGGCACAAGTGATGGCTAGGCTTAAAGCATGGGCACAAGTGCGGGCTAGGCTTAAGGCCTGGGCACAAGTGCGGGCTAGGCTTAAGGCCGGGGCACAAGTGCGGGCTAGGCTTAAGGCCAGGGCACAAGTGCGGGCTAGGCTTAAGGCCTGGGCACAAGTGCGGGCTAGGCTGAAGGCCGGGGCACAAGTGCGGGCTAGGCTGAAGGCCTGGGCACAAGTGCGGGCTAGGCTTAAGGCCGGGGCACAGGTGCGGGCTAGGCTTAAGGCCTGGGCACAAGTGCGGTCTAGGCTTAAGGCCTGGGCACAAGTGCGGGCTAGGCTTAAGGCCGGGGCACAAGTGCGGGCTAGGCTTAAGGCCGGGGCACAAGTGCGGGCTAGGCTTAAGGCCTGGGCACAAGTGCGGGCTAGGCTTAAGGCCTGGGCACAAGTGCGGTCTAGGCTTAAGGCCTGGGCACAAGTGCAGGCTAGGCTTAAGGCTTGGGCACAAATGTAGTGCTAGCTAGGATCAAGGCAGGGGGCACAAGTGCGGGCTAGGCTTAAGGCCTGGGCACAAGTGCGGGCTAGGCTTAAGGCCTGGGCACAAGTGCGGGCTAGGCTTAAGGCCTGGGCACAAGTGTGGGCTAGGCTTAAGGCCTGGGCACAAGTGCGGGCTAGGCTTAAGGCCTGGGCACAAGTGCGGGCTAGGCTTAAGGCCTGGGCACAAGTGCGGGCTAGGCTTAAGGCCTGGGCACAAGTGCGGGCTAGGCTTAAGGCCTGGGCACAAGTGCGGGCCAGGCTTAAGGCCTGGGCACAAGTGCGGGCCAGGCTTAAGGCCTGGGCACAAGTGCGGGCTAGGCTTAAGGCCTGGGCACAAGTGCGGGCTAGGCTTAAGGCCTGGGCACAAGTGCGGGCTAGGCTTAAGGCCTGGGCACAAGTGTGGGCTAGGCTTAAGGACTGGGCACACGTGCGGGCTAGGCTTAAGGCCGGGGCACAAGTGCGGGCTAGGCTTAAGGCCGGGGCACAAGTGCGGGCTAGGCTTAAGGCCGGGGCACAAGTGCGGGCTAGGCTTAAGGCCTGGGCACAAGTGCGGGCTAGGCTTAAGGCCTGGGCACAAGTGCAGTGCTGGCTAGGATCAAGGCAGGGGGCACAAGTGCTGGCTAGGCTTAAGGCCTGGGCACAAGTGCGGGCTAGGCTTAAGGACGGGGCACAAGTGCGGGCTAGGCTTAAGGCCTGGGCACAAGTGCGGGCTAGGCTTAAGGCCTGGGCACAAGTGCGGGCTAGGCTTAAGGCCTGGGCACAAGTGCGGGCTAGGCTTAAGGCCTGGGCACAAGTGCAGTGCTGGCTAGGACCAAGGCAGGGGGCACAAGTGATGGCTAGGCTTAAAGCATGGGCACAAGTGCGGGCTAGGCTTAAGGCCTGGGCACAAGTGCGGGCTAGGCTTAAGGCCGGGGCACAAGTGCGGGCTAGGCTTAAGGCCGGGGCACAAGTGCGGGCTAGGCTTAAGGCCTGGGCACAAGTGCGGGCTAGGCTGAAGGCCGGGGCACAAGTGCGGGCTAGGCTGAAGGCCTGGGCACAAGTGCAGGCTAGGCTTAAGGCCGGGGCACAGGTGCAGGCTAGGCTTAAGGCCTGGGCACAAGTGCGGTCTAGGCTTAAGGCCTGGGCACAAGTGCGGGCTAGGCTTAAGGCCGGGGCACAAGTGCGGGCTAGGCTTAAGGCCGGGGCACAAGTGCGGGCTAGGCTTAAGGCCTGGGCACAAGTGCGGGCTAGGCTTAAGGCCTGGGCACAAGTGCGGGCTAGGCTTAAGGCCTGGGCACAAGTGCGGTCTAGGCTTAAGGCCTGGGCACAAGTGCAGGCTAGGCTTAAGGCTTGGGCACAAATGTAGTGCTAGCTAGGATCAAGGCAGGGGGCACAAGTGCGGGCTAGGCTTAAGGCCTGGGCACAAGTGCGGGCTAGGCTTAAGGCCTGGGCACAAGTGCGGGCTAGGCTTAAGGCCTGGGCACAAGTGCGGGCTAGGCTTAAGGCCTGGGCACAAGTGCGGGCTAGGCTTAAGGCCTGGGCACAAGTGCGGGCTAGGCTTAAGGCCTGGGCACAAGTGCGGGCTAGGCTTAAGGCCTGGGCACAAGTGCGGGCTAGGCTTAAGGCCTGGGCACAAGTGCGGGCTAGGCTTAAGGCCTGGGCACAAGTGCAGGCTAGGCTTAAGGCCTGGGCACAAGTGCAGGCTAGGCTTAAGGCCTGGGCACAAGTGCGGGCAAGGCTTAAGGCCTGGGCACAAGTGCGGGCTAGGCTTAAGGCCTGGGCACAAGTGCGGGCTAGGCTTAAGGCCTGGGCACAAGTGCGGGCTAGGCTGAAGGCCGGGGCACAAGTGCGGGCTAGGCTGAAGGCCTGGGCACAAGTGCGGGCTAGGCTTAAGGCCGGGGCACAAGTGCGGGCTAGGCTTAAGGCCTGGGCACAAGTGCGGTCTAGGCTTAAGGCCTGGGCACAAGTGCGGGCTAGGCTTAAGGCCTGGGCACAAGTGCGGGCTAGGCTTAAGGCCGGGGCACAAGTGCGGGCTAGGCTTAAGGCCTGGGCACAAGTGCGGGCTAGGCTTAAGGCCTGGGCACAAGTGCGGTCTAGGCTTAAGGCCTGGGCACAAGTGCAGGCTAGGCTTAAGGCTTGGGCACAAGTGTAGTGCTAGCTAGGATCAAGGCAGGGGGCACAAGTGCGGGCTAGGCTTAAGGCCTGGGCACAAGTGCGGGCTAGGCTTAAGGCCTGGGCACAAGTGCATTGCTGGCTAGGATCAAGGCAGGGGGCACAAGTGCTGGCTAGGCTTAAGGCCTGGGTACAAGTGCGGGCTAGGCTTAAGGACGGGGCACAAGTGCGGGCTAGGCTTAAGGCCTGGGCACAAGTGTGGGCTAGGCTTAAGGCCTGGGCACAAGTGCGGGCTAGGCTTAAGGCCTGGGCACAAGTGCAGTGCTGGCTAGGACCAAGGCAGGGGGCACAAGTGACGGCTAGGCTTAAGGCATGGGCACAAGTGCGGGCTAGGCTTAAGGCCTGGGCACAAGTGCGGGCTAGGCTTAAGGCCGGGGCACAAGTGCGGGCTAGGCTTAAGGCCGGGGCACAAGTGCGGGCTAGGCTTAAGGCCGGGGCACAAGTGCGGGCTAGGCTTAAGGCCGGGGCACAAGTGCGGGCTAGGCTTAAGGCCGGGGCACAAGTGCGGGCTAGGCTTAAGGCCGGGGCACAAGTGCGGGCTAGACTTAAGGCCGGGGCACAAGTGCGGGCAAGGCTTAAGGCCGGGGCACAAGTGCGGGCTAGGCTTAAGGCCGGGGCACAAGTGCGGGCTAGGCTTAAGGCCGGGGCACAAGTGCGGGCTAGGCTTAAGGCCTGGGCACAAGTGCGGGCTAGGCTTAAGGCCTGGGCACAAGTGCAGTGTTGGCTAGGACCAAGGCAGGGGGCACAAGTGCTGGCTAGGCTTAAGGCATGGGCACAAGTGCTGGCTAGGCTTAAGGCATACAGCTAACTCTTTGCACTCTTTGCAAAAAGGGTTAGGCACCCATAGGGGTGAAGAGCTAGCTTTCACCCCTCTACTCTGTACTTGGACATTTAGGACTAGATCCTTTGTTGTACAGTGCGGAGCCTCTCCATAACCCCATGCTCCAAGCAACCAGGCACTTCTTGTCTGTCCTCCGTAAATGGGTAATGCCTTCTTCCCCAATTACAGTCGTGCATGCGCATTCAGACGGGACAAGAGCGAAGAGCGTAAAGCTGGCCCTATGTGCATAACCAACATGAAGCTGAAGACAAAAACAAACAAACAAGCATTCAAGGGGCTCAAAAGTGCGGGCTAGGCTTAAGGCCTGGGCACAAGTGCGGGCTAGGCTTAAGGCCTGGGCACAAGTGCGGGCTAGGCTTAAGGCCTGGGCACAAGTGCGGGCTAGGCTTAAGGCCTGGGCACAAGTGCGGGCTAGGCTTAAGGCCTGGGCACAAGTGCGGGCTAGGCTTAAGGCCGGGGCACAAGTGCGGGCTAGGCTTAAGGCCTGGGCACAAGTGCGGGCTAGGCTTAAGGCCGGGGCACAAGTGCAGTGCTGGCTAGGATCAAGGCAGGGGGCACAAGTGCTGGCTAGGCTTCAGGCCGGGGCACAAGAGCGGGCTAGGCTGAAGGCCGGGGCACAAGTGCGGGCTAGGCTTAAGGCCGGGTCACAAGTGCGGGCTAGGCTTAAGGCCGGGGCACAAGTGCGGGCTAGGCTTAAGGCCTGGGCACAAGTGCGGGCTAGGCTTAAGGCCGGGGCACAAGTGCGGGCTAGGCTGAAGGCCTGGGCACAAGTGCGGGCTAGGCTTAAGGCCTGGGCACAAGTGCAGTGCTGGCTAGGATCAAGGCAGGGGGCACAAGTGCTGGCTAGGCTTAAGGCCTGGGCACAAGTGCGGGCTAGGCTTAAGGACGGGGCACAAGTGCGGGCTAGGCTTAAGGCCTGGGCACAAGTGCGGGCTAGGCTTAAGGCCTGGGCACAAGTGCGGGCTAGGCTTAAGGCCTGGGCACAAGTGCGGGCTAGGCTTAAGGCCTGGGCACAAGTGCAGTGCTGGCTAGGACCAAGGCAGGGGGCACAAGTGATGGCTAGGCTTAAAGCATGGGCACAAGTGCGGGCTAGGCTTAAGGCCTGGGCACAAGTGCGGGCTAGGCTTAAGGCCGGGGCACAAGTGCGGGCTAGGCTGAAGGCCTGGGCACAAGTGCGGGCTAGGCTTAAGGCCTGGGCACAAGTGCAGTGCTGGCTAGGATCAAGGCAGGGGGCACAAGTGCTGGCTAGGCTTAAGGCCTGGGCACAAGTGCGGGCTAGGCTTAAGGACGGGGCACAAGTGCGGGCTAGGCTTAAGGCCTGGGCACAAGTGCGGGCTAGGCTTAAGGCCTGGGCACAAGTGCGGGCTAGGCTTAAGGCCTGGGCACAAGTGCGGGCTAGGCTTAAGGCCTGGGCACAAGTGCAGTGCTGGCTAGGACCAAGGCAGGGGGCACAAGTGATGGCTAGGCTTAAAGCATGGGCACAAGTGCGGGCTAGGCTTAAGGCCTGGGCACAAGTGCGGGCTAGGCTTAAGGCCGGGGCACAAGTGCGGGCTAGGCTTAAGGCCGGGGCACAAGTGCGGGCTAGGCTTAAGGCCTGGGCACAAGTGCGGGCTAGGCTGAAGGCCGGGGCACAAGTGCGGGCTAGGCTGAAGGCCTGGGCACAAGTGCAGGCTAGGCTTAAGGCCGGGGCACAGGTGCAGGCTAGGCTTAAGGCCTGGGCACAAGTGCGGTCTAGGCTTAAGGCCTGGGCACAAGTGCGGGCTAGGCTTAAGGCCGGGGCACAAGTGCGGGCTAGGCTTAAGGCCGGGGCACAAGTGCGGGCTAGGCTTAAGGCCTGGGCACAAGTGCGGGCTAGGCTTAAGGCCTGGGCACAAGTGCGGGCTAGGCTTAAGGCCTGGGCACAAGTGCGGTCTAGGCTTAAGGCCTGGGCACAAGTGCAGGCTAGGCTTAAGGCTTGGGCACAAATGTAGTGCTAGCTAGGATCAAGGCAGGGGGCACAAGTGCGGGCTAGGCTTAAGGCCTGGGCACAAGTGCGGGCTAGGCTTAAGGCCTGGGCACAAGTGCGGGCTAGGCTTAAGGCCTGGGCACAAGTGCGGGCTAGGCTTAAGGCCTGGGCACAAGTGCGGGCTAGGCTTAAGGCCTGGGCACAAGTGCGGGCTAGGCTTAAGGCCTGGGCACAAGTGCGGGCTAGGCTTAAGGCCTGGGCACAAGTGCGGGCTAGGCTTAAGGCCTGGGCACAAGTGCGGGCTAGGCTTAAGGCCTGGGCACAAGTGCAGGCTAGGCTTAAGGCCTGGGCACAAGTGCAGGCTAGGCTTAAGGCCTGGGCACAAGTGCGGGCAAGGCTTAAGGCCTGGGCACAAGTGCGGGCTAGGCTTAAGGCCTGGGCACAAGTGCGGGCTAGGCTTAAGGCCTGGGCACAAGTGCGGGCTAGGCTGAAGGCCGGGGCACAAGTGCGGGCTAGGCTGAAGGCCTGGGCACAAGTGCGGGCTAGGCTTAAGGCCGGGGCACAAGTGCGGGCTAGGCTTAAGGCCTGGGCACAAGTGCGGTCTAGGCTTAAGGCCTGGGCACAAGTGCGGGCTAGGCTTAAGGCCTGGGCACAAGTGCGGGCTAGGCTTAAGGCCGGGGCACAAGTGCGGGCTAGGCTTAAGGCCTGGGCACAAGTGCGGGCTAGGCTTAAGGCCTGGGCACAAGTGCGGTCTAGGCTTAAGGCCTGGGCACAAGTGCAGGCTAGGCTTAAGGCTTGGGCACAAGTGTAGTGCTAGCTAGGATCAAGGCAGGGGGCACAAGTGCGGGCTAGGCTTAAGGCCTGGGCACAAGTGCGGGCTAGGCTTAAGGCCTGGGCACAAGTGCATTGCTGGCTAGGATCAAGGCAGGGGGCACAAGTGCTGGCTAGGCTTAAGGCCTGGGTACAAGTGCGGGCTAGGCTTAAGGACGGGGCACAAGTGCGGGCTAGGCTTAAGGCCTGGGCACAAGTGTGGGCTAGGCTTAAGGCCTGGGCACAAGTGCGGGCTAGGCTTAAGGCCTGGGCACAAGTGCAGTGCTGGCTAGGACCAAGGCAGGGGGCACAAGTGACGGCTAGGCTTAAGGCATGGGCACAAGTGCGGGCTAGGCTTAAGGCCTGGGCACAAGTGCGGGCTAGGCTTAAGGCCGGGGCACAAGTGCGGGCTAGGCTTAAGGCCGGGGCACAAGTGCGGGCTAGGCTTAAGGCCGGGGCACAAGTGCGGGCTAGGCTTAAGGCCGGGGCACAAGTGCGGGCTAGGCTTAAGGCCGGGGCACAAGTGCGGGCTAGGCTTAAGGCCGGGGCACAAGTGCGGGCTAGACTTAAGGCCGGGGCACAAGTGCGGGCAAGGCTTAAGGCCGGGGCACAAGTGCGGGCTAGGCTTAAGGCCGGGGCACAAGTGCGGGCTAGGCTTAAGGCCGGGGCACAAGTGCGGGCTAGGCTTAAGGCCTGGGCACAAGTGCGGGCTAGGCTTAAGGCCTGGGCACAAGTGCAGTGTTGGCTAGGACCAAGGCAGGGGGCACAAGTGCTGGCTAGGCTTAAGGCATGGGCACAAGTGCTGGCTAGGCTTAAGGCATACAGCTAACTCTTTGCACTCTTTGCAAAAAGGGTTAGGCACCCATAGGGGTGAAGAGCTAGCTTTCACCCCTCTACTCTGTACTTGGACATTTAGGACTAGATCCTTTGTTGTACAGTGCGGAGCCTCTCCATAACCCCATGCTCCAAGCAACCAGGCACTTCTTGTCTGTCCTCCGTAAATGGGTAATGCCTTCTTCCCCAATTACAGTCGTGCATGCGCATTCAGACGGGACAAGAGCGAAGAGCGTAAAGCTGGCCCTATGTGCATAACCAACATGAAGCTGAAGACAAAAACAAACAAACAAGCATTCAAGGGGCTCAAAAGTGCGGGCTAGGCTTAAGGCCTGGGCACAAGTGCGGGCTAGGCTTAAGGCCTGGGCACAAGTGCGGGCTAGGCTTAAGGCCTGGGCACAAGTGCGGGCTAGGCTTAAGGCCTGGGCACAAGTGCGGGCTAGGCTTAAGGCCTGGGCACAAGTGCGGGCTAGGCTTAAGGCCGGGGCACAAGTGCGGGCTAGGCTTAAGGCCTGGGCACAAGTGCGGGCTAGGCTTAAGGCCGGGGCACAAGTGCAGTGCTGGCTAGGATCAAGGCAGGGGGCACAAGTGCTGGCTAGGCTTCAGGCCGGGGCACAAGAGCGGGCTAGGCTGAAGGCCGGGGCACAAGTGCGGGCTAGGCTTAAGGCCGGGTCACAAGTGCGGGCTAGGCTTAAGGCCGGGGCACAAGTGCGGGCTAGGCTTAAGGCCTGGGCACAAGTGCGGGCTAGGCTTAAGGCCGGGGCACAAGTGCGGGCTAGGCTGAAGGCCTGGGCACAAGTGCGGGCTAGGCTTAAGGCCTGGGCACAAGTGCAGTGCTGGCTAGGATCAAGGCAGGGGGCACAAGTGCTGGCTAGGCTTAAGGCCTGGGCACAAGTGCGGGCTAGGCTTAAGGACGGGGCACAAGTGCGGGCTAGGCTTAAGGCCTGGGCACAAGTGCGGGCTAGGCTTAAGGCCTGGGCACAAGTGCGGGCTAGGCTTAAGGCCTGGGCACAAGTGCGGGCTAGGCTTAAGGCCTGGGCACAAGTGCAGTGCTGGCTAGGACCAAGGCAGGGGGCACAAGTGATGGCTAGGCTTAAAGCATGGGCACAAGTGCGGGCTAGGCTTAAGGCCTGGGCACAAGTGCGGGCTAGGCTTAAGGCCGGGGCACAAGTGCGGGCTAGGCTTAAGGCCGGGGCACAAGTGCGGGCTAGGCTTAAGGCCGGGGCACAAGTGCGGGCTAGGCTTAAAACCGGGGCACAAGTGCGGGCTAGGCTTAAGGCCTGGGCACAAGTGCAGTGTTGGCTAGGACCAAGGCAGGGGGCACAAGTGCTGGCTAGGCTTAAGGCATGGGCACAAGTGCTGGCTAGGCTTAAGGCATACAGCTAACTCTTTGCACTCTTTGCAAAAAGGGTTAGGCACCCATAGGGGTGAAGAGCTAGCTTTCACCCCTCTACTCTGTACTTGGACATTTAGGACTAGATCCTTTGTTGTACAGTGCGGAGCCTCTCCATAACCCCATGCTCCAAGCAACCAGGCACTTCTTGTCTGTCCTCCGTAAATGGGTAATGCCTTCTTCCCCAATTACAGTCGTGCATGCGCATTCAGACGGGACAAGAGCGAAGAGCGTAAAGCTGGCCCTATGTGCATAACCAACATGAAGCTGAAGACAAAAACAAACAAACAAGCATTCAAGGGGCTCAAAAGTGCGGGCTAGGCTTAAGGCCTGGGCACAAGTGCGGGCTAGGCTTAAGGCCTGGGCACAAGTGCGGGCTAGGCTTAAGGCCTGGGCACAAGTGCGGGCTAGGCTTAAGGCCTGGGCACAAGTGCGGGCTAGGCTTAAGGCCTGGGCACAAGTGCGGGCTAGGCTTAAGGCCGGGGCACAAGTGCGGGCTAGGCTTAAGGCCTGGGCACAAGTGCGGGCTAGGCTTAAGGCCAGGGCACAAGTGCAGTGCTGGCTAGGATCAAGGCAGGGGGCACAAGTGCTGGCTAGGCTTCAGGCCGGGGCACAAGAGCGGGCTAGGCTGAAGGCCGGGGCACAAGTGCGGGCTAGGCTTAAGGCCGGGTCACAAGTGCGGGCTAGGCTTAAGGCCGGGGCACAAGTGCGGGCTAGGCTTAAGGCCTGGGCACAAGTGCGGGCTAGGCTTAAGGCCAGGGCACAAGTGCGGGCTAGGCTGAAGGCCTGGGCACAAGTGCGGGCTAGGCTTAAGGCCGGGGCACAAGTGCGGGCTAGGCTTAAGGCCGGGGCACAAGTGCGGGCTAGGCTTAAGGCCGGGGCACAAGTGCGGGCTAGGCTTAAGGCCTGGGCACAAGTGCAGTGTTGGCTAGGACCAAGGCAGGGGGCACAAGTGCTGGCTAGGCTTAAGGCATGGGCACAAGTGCTGGCTAGGCTTAAGGCATACAGCTAACTCTTTGCACTCTTTGCAAAAAGGGTTAGGCACCCATAGGGGTGAAGAGCTAGCTTTCACCCCTCTACTCTGTACTTGGACATTTAGGACTAGATCCTTTGTTGTACAGTGCGGAGCCTCTCCATAACCCCATGCTCCAAGCAACCAGGCACTTCTTGTCTGTCCTCCGTAAATGGGTAATGCCTTCTTCCCCAATTACAGTCGTGCATGCGCATTCAGACGGGACAAGAGCGAAGAGCGTAAAGCTGGCCCTATGTGCATAACCAACATGAAGCTGAAGACAAAAACAAACAAACAAGCATTCAAGGGGCTCAAAAGTGCGGGCTAGGCTTAAGGCCTGGGCACAAGTGCGGGCTAGGCTTAAGGCCTGGGCACAAGTGCGGGCTAGGCTTAAGGCCTGGGCACAAGTGCGGGCTAGGCTTAAGGCCTGGGCACAAGTGCGGGCTAGGCTTAAGGCCTGGGCACAAGTGCGGGCTAGGCTTAAGGCCGGGGCACAAGTGCGGGCTAGGCTTAAGGCCTGGGCACAAGTGCGGGCTAGGCTTAAGGCCGGGGCACAAGTGCAGTGCTGGCTAGGATCAAGGCAGGGGGCACAAGTGCTGGCTAGGCTTCAGGCCGGGGCACAAGAGCGGGCTAGGCTGAAGGCCGGGGCACAAGTGCGGGCTAGGCTTAAGGCCGGGTCACAAGTGCGGGCTAGGCTTAAGGCCGGGGCACAAGTGCGGGCTAGGCTTAAGGCCTGGGCACAAGTGCGGGCTAGGCTTAAGGCCGGGGCACAAGTGCGGGCTAGGCTGAAGGCCTGGGCACAAGTGCGGGCTAGGCTTAAGGCCTGGGCACAAGTGCAGTGCTGGCTAGGATCAAGGCAGGGGGCACAAGTGCTGGCTAGGCTTAAGGCCTGGGCACAAGTGCGGGCTAGGCTTAAGGACGGGGCACAAGTGCGGGCTAGGCTTAAGGCCTGGGCACAAGTGCGGGCTAGGCTTAAGGCCTGGGCACAAGTGCGGGCTAGGCTTAAGGCCTGGGCACAAGTGCGGGCTAGGCTTAAGGCCTGGGCACAAGTGCAGTGCTGGCTAGGACCAAGGCAGGGGGCACAAGTGATGGCTAGGCTTAAAGCATGGGCACAAGTGCGGGCTAGGCTTAAGGCCTGGGCACAAGTGCGGGCTAGGCTTAAGGCCGGGGCACAAGTGCGGGCTAGGCTTAAGGCCGGGGCACAAGTGCGGGCTAGGCTTAAGGCCGGGGCACAAGTGCGGGCTAGGCTTAAAACCGGGGCACAAGTGCGGGCTAGGCTTAAGGCCTGGGCACAAGTGCAGTGTTGGCTAGGACCAAGGCAGGGGGCACAAGTGCTGGCTAGGCTTAAGGCATGGGCACAAGTGCTGGCTAGGCTTAAGGCATACAGCTAACTCTTTGCACTCTTTGCAAAAAGGGTTAGGCACCCATAGGGGTGAAGAGCTAGCTTTCACCCCTCTACTCTGTACTTGGACATTTAGGACTAGATCCTTTGTTGTACAGTGCGGAGCCTCTCCATAACCCCATGCTCCAAGCAACCAGGCACTTCTTGTCTGTCCTCCGTAAATGGGTAATGCCTTCTTCCCCAATTACAGTCGTGCATGCGCATTCAGACGGGACAAGAGCGAAGAGCGTAAAGCTGGCCCTATGTGCATAACCAACATGAAGCTGAAGACAAAAACAAACAAACAAGCATTCAAGGGGCTCAAAAGTGCGGGCTAGGCTTAAGGCCTGGGCACAAGTGCGGGCTAGGCTTAAGGCCTGGGCACAAGTGCGGGCTAGGCTTAAGGCCTGGGCACAAGTGCGGGCTAGGCTTAAGGCCTGGGCACAAGTGCGGGCTAGGCTTAAGGCCTGGGCACAAGTGCGGGCTAGGCTTAAGGCCGGGGCACAAGTGCGGGCTAGGCTTAAGGCCTGGGCACAAGTGCGGGCTAGGCTTAAGGCCAGGGCACAAGTGCAGTGCTGGCTAGGATCAAGGCAGGGGGCACAAGTGCTGGCTAGGCTTCAGGCCGGGGCACAAGAGCGGGCTAGGCTGAAGGCCGGGGCACAAGTGCGGGCTAGGCTTAAGGCCGGGTCACAAGTGCGGGCTAGGCTTAAGGCCGGGGCACAAGTGCGGGCTAGGCTTAAGGCCTGGGCACAAGTGCGGGCTAGGCTTAAGGCCAGGGCACAAGTGCGGGCTAGGCTGAAGGCCTGGGCACAAGTGCGGGCTAGGCTTAAGGCCTGGGCACAAGTGCAGTGCTGGCTAGGATCAAGGCAGGGGGCACAAGTGCTGGCTAGGCTTAAGGCCTGGGCACAAGTGCGGGCTAGGCTTAAGGACGGGGCACAAGTGCGGGCTAGGCTTAAGGCCTGGGCACAAGTGCGGGCTAGGCTTAAGGCCTGGGCACAAGTGCGGGCTAGGCTTAAGGCCTGGGCACAAGTGCGGGCTAGGCTTAAGGCCTGGGCACAAGTGCAGTGCTGGCTAGGACCAAGGCAGGGGGCACAAGTGATGGCTAGGCTTAAAGCATGGGCACAAGTGCGGGCTAGGCTTAAGGCCTGGGCACAAGTGCGGGCTAGGCTTAAGGCCGGGGCACAAGTGCGGGCTAGGCTTAAGGCCAGGGCACAAGTGCGGGCTAGGCTTAAGGCCTGGGCACAAGTGCGGGCTAGGCTGAAGGCCGGGGCACAAGTGCGGGCTAGGCTGAAGGCCTGGGCACAAGTGCGGGCTAGGCTTAAGGCCGGGGCACAGGTGCGGGCTAGGCTTAAGGCCTGGGCACAAGTGCGGTCTAGGCTTAAGGCCTGGGCACAAGTGCGGGCTAGGCTTAAGGCCGGGGCACAAGTGCGGGCTAGGCTTAAGGCCGGGGCACAAGTGCGGGCTAGGCTTAAGGCCTGGGCACAAGTGCGGGCTAGGCTTAAGGCCTGGGCACAAGTGCGGTCTAGGCTTAAGGCCTGGGCACAAGTGCAGGCTAGGCTTAAGGCTTGGGCACAAATGTAGTGCTAGCTAGGATCAAGGCAGGGGGCACAAGTGCGGGCTAGGCTTAAGGCCTGGGCACAAGTGCGGGCTAGGCTTAAGGCCTGGGCACAAGTGCGGGCTAGGCTTAAGGCCTGGGCACAAGTGTGGGCTAGGCTTAAGGCCTGGGCACAAGTGCGGGCTAGGCTTAAGGCCTGGGCACAAGTGCGGGCTAGGCTTAAGGCCTGGGCACAAGTGCGGGCTAGGCTTAAGGCCTGGGCACAAGTGCGGGCTAGGCTTAAGGCCTGGGCACAAGTGCGGGCCAGGCTTAAGGCCTGGGCACAAGTGCGGGCCAGGCTTAAGGCCTGGGCACAAGTGCGGGCTAGGCTTAAGGCCTGGGCACAAGTGCGGGCTAGGCTTAAGGCCTGGGCACAAGTGCGGGCTAGGCTTAAGGCCTGGGCACAAGTGTGGGCTAGGCTTAAGGACTGGGCACACGTGCGGGCTAGGCTTAAGGCCGGGGCACAAGTGCGGGCTAGGCTTAAGGCCGGGGCACAAGTGCGGGCTAGGCTTAAGGCCGGGGCACAAGTGCGGGCTAGGCTTAAGGCCTGGGCACAAGTGCGGGCTAGGCTGAAGGCCGGGGCACAAGTGCGGGCTAGGCTGAAGGCATGGGCACAAGTGCGGGCTAGGCTTAAGGCCGGGGCACAAGTGCGGGCTAGGCTTAAGGCCTGGGCACAAGTGCGGTCTAGGCTTAAGGCCTGGGCACAAGTGCGGTCTAGGCTTAAGGCCTGGGCACAAGTGCAGGCTAGGCTTAAGGCTTGGGCACAAGTGTAGTGCTAGCTAGGATCAAGGCAGGGGGCACAAGTGCGGGCTAGGCTTAAGGCCTGGGCACAAGTGCGGGCTAGGCTTAAGGCCTGGGCACAAGTGCGGGCTAGGCTTAAGGCCTGGGCACAAGTGCGGGCTAGGCTTAAGGCCTGGGCACAAGTGCGGGCTAGGCTTAAGGCCTGGGCACAAATGCGGGCCAGGCTTAAGGCCTGGGCACAAGTGCGGGCCAGGCTTAAGGCCTGGGCACAAGTGCGGGCCAGGCTTAAGGCCTGGGCACAAGTGCGGGCTTGGATTAAGGCCTGGGCACAAGTGCGGGCCAGGCTTAAGGCCTGGGCACAAGTGCGGGCTAGGCTTAAGGCCTGGGCACACGTGCGGGCTAGGCTTAAGGCCGGGGCACAAGTGCGGGCTAGGCTTAAGGCCGGGGCACAAGTGCGGGCTAGGCTTAAGGCCGGGGCACAAGTGCGGGCTAGGCTTAAGGCCGGGGCACAAGTGCGGGCTAGGCTTAAGGCCGGGGCACAAGTGCGGGCTAGGCTTAAGGCCGGGGCACAAGTGCGG
The DNA here is from genome assembly GCF_032444005.1 of Ranitomeya imitator. Classification (NCBI taxonomy): domain Eukaryota; kingdom Metazoa; phylum Chordata; class Amphibia; order Anura; family Dendrobatidae; genus Ranitomeya; species Ranitomeya imitator. Next base: position 383,301 of record NW_027194139.1, read on the forward strand.
GCTAGGCTTAAGGCCGGGGCACAAGTGCGGGCTAGGCTTAAGGCCTGGGCACAAGTGCGGGCTAGGCTTAAGGCCGGGGCACAAGTGCGGGCTAGGCTTAAGGCCGGGGCACAAGTGCGGGCTAGGCTTAAGGCCGGGGCACAAGTGCGGGCTAGGCTTAAGGCCTGGGCACAAGTGCGGGCTAGGCTTAAGGCCTGGGCACAAGTGCGGGCTAGGCTTAAGGCCTGGGCACAAGTGCGGGCTAGGCTTAAGGCCTGGGCACAAGTGCAGTGCTGGCTAGGACCAAGGCAGGGGGCACAAGTGCTGGCTAGGCTTAAGGCATGGGCACAAGTGCGGGCTAGGCTTAAGGCCTGGGCACAAGTGCGGGCTAGGCTTAAGGCCGGGGCACAAGTGCGGGCTAGGCTTAAGGCCGGGGCACAATTGCGGGCTAGGCTTAAGGCCGGGGCACAAGTGCGGGCTAGGCTTAAGGCCGGGGCACAAGTGCGGGCTAGGCTTAAGGCCGGGGCACAAGTGCGGGCTAGGCTTAAGGCCGGGGCACAAGTGCGGGCTAGGCTTATGGCCGGGGCACAAGTGCGGGCTAGGCTTAAGGCCGGGGCACAAGTGCGGGCTAGGCTTAAGGCCGGGGCACAAGTGCGGGCTAGGCTTAAGGCCGGGGCACAAGTGCGGGTTAGGCTTAAGGCTGGGGCACAAGTGCGGGCTAGGCTTAAGGCCGGGGCTCAAGTGCGGGCTAGGCTTAAGGCCTGGGCACAAGTGCGGGCTAGGCTTAAGGCCTGGGCACAAGTGCAGGCTAGGCTTAAGGCCTGGGCACAAGTGCAGGCTAGGCTTAAGGCCTGGGCACAAGTGCGGGCAAGGCTTAAGGCCTGGGCACAAGTGCGGGCTAGGCTTAAGGCCTGGGCACAAGTGCGGGCTAGGCTTAAGGCCTGGGCACAAGTGCGGGCTAGGCTGAAGGCCGGGGCACAAGTGCGGGCTAGGCTGAAGGCCTGGGCACAAGTGCGGGCTAGGCTTAAGGCCGGGGCACAAGTGCGGGCTAGGCTTAAGGCCTGGGCACAAGTGCGGTCTAGGCTTAAGGCCTGGGCACAAGTGCGGGCTAGGCTTAAGGCCTGGGCACAAGTGCGGGCTAGGCTTAAGGCCGGGGCACAAGTGCGGGCTAGGCTTAAGGCCTGGGCACAAGTGCGGGCTAGGCTTAAGGCCTGGGCACAAGTGCGGTCTAGGCTTAAGGCCTGGGCACAAGTGCAGGCTAGGCTTAAGGCTTGGGCACAAGTGTAGTGCTAGCTAGGATCAAGGCAGGGGGCACAAGTGCGGGCTAGGCTTAAGGCCTGGGCACAAGTGCGGGCTAGGCTTAAGGCCTGGGCACAAGTGCATTGCTGGCTAGGATCAAGGCAGGGGGCACAAGTGCTGGCTAGGCTTAAGGCCTGGGTACAAGTGCGGGCTAGGCTTAAGGACGGGGCACAAGTGCGGGCTAGGCTTAAGGCCTGGGCACAAGTGTGGGCTAGGCTTAAGGCCTGGGCACAAGTGCGGGCTAGGCTTAAGGCCTGGGCACAAGTGCAGTGCTGGCTAGGACCAAGGCAGGGGGCACAAGTGACGGCTAGGCTTAAGGCATGGGCACAAGTGCGGGCTAGGCTTAAGGCCTGGGCACAAGTGCGGGCTAGGCTTAAGGCCGGGGCACAAGTGCGGGCTAGGCTTAAGGCCGGGGCACAAGTGCGGGCTAGGCTTAAGGCCGGGGCACAAGTGCGGGCTAGGCTTAAGGCCGGGGCACAAGTGCGGGCTAGGCTTAAGGCCGGGGCACAAGTGCGGGCTAGGCTTAAGGCCGGGGCACAAGTGCGGGCTAGACTTAAGGCCGGGGCACAAGTGCGGGCAAGGCTTAAGGCCGGGGCACAAGTGCGGGCTAGGCTTAAGGCCGGGGCACAAGTGCGGGCTAGGCTTAAGGCCGGGGCACAAGTGCGGGCTAGGCTTAAGGCCTGGGCACAAGTGCGGGCTAGGCTTAAGGCCTGGGCACAAGTGCAGTGTTGGCTAGGACCAAGGCAGGGGGCACAAGTGCTGGCTAGGCTTAAGGCATGGGCACAAGTGCTGGCTAGGCTTAAGGCATACAGCTAACTCTTTGCACTCTTTGCAAAAAGGGTTAGGCACCCATAGGGGTGAAGAGCTAGCTTTCACCCCTCTACTCTGTACTTGGACATTTAGGACTAGATCCTTTGTTGTACAGTGCGGAGCCTCTCCATAACCCCATGCTCCAAGCAACCAGGCACTTCTTGTCTGTCCTCCGTAAATGGGTAATGCCTTCTTCCCCAATTACAGTCGTGCATGCGCATTCAGACGGGACAAGAGCGAAGAGCGTAAAGCTGGCCCTATGTGCATAACCAACATGAAGCTGAAGACAAAAACAAACAAACAAGCATTCAAGGGGCTCAAAAGTGCGGGCTAGGCTTAAGGCCTGGGCACAAGTGCGGGCTAGGCTTAAGGCCTGGGCACAAGTGCGGGCTAGGCTTAAGGCCTGGGCACAAGTGCGGGCTAGGCTTAAGGCCTGGGCACAAGTGCGGGCTAGGCTTAAGGCCTGGGCACAAGTGCGGGCTAGGCTTAAGGCCGGGGCACAAGTGCGGGCTAGGCTTAAGGCCTGGGCACAAGTGCGGGCTAGGCTTAAGGCCGGGGCACAAGTGCAGTGCTGGCTAGGATCAAGGCAGGGGGCACAAGTGCTGGCTAGGCTTCAGGCCGGGGCACAAGAGCGGGCTAGGCTGAAGGCCGGGGCACAAGTGCGGGCTAGGCTTAAGGCCGGGTCACAAGTGCGGGCTAGGCTTAAGGCCGGGGCACAAGTGCGGGCTAGGCTTAAGGCCTGGGCACAAGTGCGGGCTAGGCTTAAGGCCGGGGCACAAGTGCGGGCTAGGCTGAAGGCCTGGGCACAAGTGCGGGCTAGGCTTAAGGCCTGGGCACAAGTGCAGTGCTGGCTAGGATCAAGGCAGGGGGCACAAGTGCTGGCTAGGCTTAAGGCCTGGGCACAAGTGCGGGCTAGGCTTAAGGACGGGGCACAAGTGCGGGCTAGGCTTAAGGCCTGGGCACAAGTGCGGGCTAGGCTTAAGGCCTGGGCACAAGTGCGGGCTAGGCTTAAGGCCTGGGCACAAGTGCGGGCTAGGCTTAAGGCCTGGGCACAAGTGCAGTGCTGGCTAGGACCAAGGCAGGGGGCACAAGTGATGGCTAGGCTTAAAGCATGGGCACAAGTGCGGGCTAGGCTTAAGGCCTGGGCACAAGTGCGGGCTAGGCTTAAGGCCGGGGCACAAGTGCGGGCTAGGCTTAAGGCCGGGGCACAAGTGCGGGCTAGGCTTAAGGCCGGGGCACAAGTGCGGGCTAGGCTTAAGGCCGGGGCACAAGTGCGGGCTAGGCTTAAGGCCTGGGCACAAGTGCAGTGTTGGCTAGGACCAAGGCAGGGGGCACAAGTGCTGGCTAGGCTTAAGGCATGGGCACAAGTGCTGGCTAGGCTTAAGGCATACAGCTAACTCTTTGCACTCTTTGCAAAAAGGGTTAGGCACCCATAGGGGTGAAGAGCTAGCTTTCACCCCTCTACTCTGTACTTGGACATTTAGGACTAGATCCTTTGTTGTACAGTGCGGAGCCTCTCCATAACCCCATGCTCCAAGCAACCAGGCACTTCTTGTCTGTCCTCCGTAAATGGGTAATGCCTTCTTCCCCAATTACAGTCGTGCATGCGCATTCAGACGGGACAAGAGCGAAGAGCGTAAAGCTGGCCCTATGTGCATAACCAACATGAAGCTGAAGACAAAAACAAACAAACAAGCATTCAAGGGGCTCAAAAGTGCGGGCTAGGCTTAAGGCCTGGGCACAAGTGCGGGCTAGGCTTAAGGCCTGGGCACAAGTGCGGGCTAGGCTTAAGGCCTGGGCACAAGTGCGGGCTAGGCTTAAGGCCTGGGCACAAGTGCGGGCTAGGCTTAAGGCCTGGGCACAAGTGCGGGCTAGGCTTAAGGCCGGGGCACAAGTGCGGGCTAGGCTTAAGGCCTGGGCACAAGTGCGGGCTAGGCTTAAGGCCAGGGCACAAGTGCAGTGCTGGCTAGGATCAAGGCAGGGGGCACAAGTGCTGGCTAGGCTTCAGGCCGGGGCACAAGAGCGGGCTAGGCTGAAGGCCGGGGCACAAGTGCGGGCTAGGCTTAAGGCCGGGTCACAAGTGCGGGCTAGGCTTAAGGCCGGGGCACAAGTGCGGGCTAGGCTTAAGGCCTGGGCACAAGTGCGGGCTAGGCTTAAGGCCAGGGCACAAGTGCGGGCTAGGCTGAAGGCCTGGGCACAAGTGCGGGCTAGGCTTAAGGCCTGGGCACAAGTGCAGTGCTGGCTAGGATCAAGGCAGGGGGCACAAGTGCTGGCTAGGCTTAAGGCCTGGGCACAAGTGCGGGCTAGGCTTAAGGACGGGGCACAAGTGCGGGCTAGGCTTAAGGCCTGGGCACAAGTGCGGGCTAGGCTTAAGGCCTGGGCACAAGTGCGGGCTAGGCTTAAGGCCTGGGCACAAGTGCGGGCTAGGCTTAAGGCCTGGGCACAAGTGCAGTGCTGGCTAGGACCAAGGCAGGGGGCACAAGTGATGGCTAGGCTTAAAGCATGGGCACAAGTGCGGGCTAGGCTTAAGGCCTGGGCACAAGTGCGGGCTAGGCTTAAGGCCGGGGCACAAGTGCGGGCTAGGCTTAAGGCCAGGGCACAAGTGCGGGCTAGGCTTAAGGCCAGGGCACAAGTGCGGGCTAGGCTTAAGGCCTGGGCACAAGTGCGGGCTAGGCTGAAGGCCGGGGCACAAGTGCGGGCTAGGCTGAAGGCCTGGGCACAAGTGCGGGCTAGGCTTAAGGCCGGGGCACAGGTGCGGGCTAGGCTTAAGGCCTGGGCACAAGTGCGGTCTAGGCTTAAGGCCTGGGCACAAGTGCGGGCTAGGCTTAAGGCCGGGGCACAAGTGCGGGCTAGGCTTAAGGCCGGGGCACAAGTGCGGGCTAGGCTTAAGGCCTGGGCACAAGTGCGGGCTAGGCTTAAGGCCTGGGCACAAGTGCGGTCTAGGCTTAAGGCCTGGGCACAAGTGCAGGCTAGGCTTAAGGCTTGGGCACAAATGTAGTGCTAGCTAGGATCAAGGCAGGGGGCACAAGTGCGGGCTAGGCTTAAGGCCTGGGCACAAGTGCGGGCTAGGCTTAAGGCCTGGGCACAAGTGCGGGCTAGGCTTAAGGCCTGGGCACAAGTGTGGGCTAGGCTTAAGGCCTGGGCACAAGTGCGGGCTAGGCTTAAGGCCTGGGCACAAGTGCGGGCTAGGCTTAAGGCCTGGGCACAAGTGCGGGCTAGGCTTAAGGCCTGGGCACAAGTGCGGGCTAGGCTTAAGGCCTGGGCACAAGTGCGGGCCAGGCTTAAGGCCTGGGCACAAGTGCGGGCCAGGCTTAAGGCCTGGGCACAAGTGCGGGCTAGGCTTAAGGCCTGGGCACAAGTGCGGGCTAGGCTTAAGGCCTGGGCACAAGTGCGGGCTAGGCTTAAGGCCTGGGCACAAGTGTGGGCTAGGCTTAAGGACTGGGCACACGTGCGGGCTAGGCTTAAGGCCGGGGCACAAGTGCGGGCTAGGCTTAAGGCCGGGGCACAAGTGCGGGCTAGGCTTAAGGCCGGGGCACAAGTGCGGGCTAGGCTTAAGGCCTGGGCACAAGTGCGGGCTAGGCTGAAGGCCGGGGCACAAGTGCGGGCTAGGCTGAAGGCCTGGGCACAAGTGCGGGCTAGGCTTAAGGCCGGGGCACAAGTGCGGGCTAGGCTTAAGGCCTGGGCACAAGTGCGGTCTAGGCTTAAGGCCTGGGCACAAGTGCGGTCTAGGCTTAAGGCCTGGGCACAAGTGCAGGCTAGGCTTAAGGCTTGGGCACAAGTGTAGTGCTAGCTAGGATCAAGGCAGGGGGCACAAGTGCGGGCTAGGCTTAAGGCCTGGGCACAAGTGCGGGCTAGGCTTAAGGCCTGGGCACAAGTGCGGGCTAGGCTTAAGGCCTGGGCACAAGTGCGGGCTAGGCTTAAGGCCTGGGCACAAGTGCGGGCTAGGCTTAAGGCCTGGGCACAAATGCGGGCCAGGCTTAAGGCCTGGGCACAAGTGCGGGCCAGGCTTAAGGCCTGGGCACAAGTGCGGGCCAGGCTTAAGGCCTGGGCACAAGTGCGGGCTTGGATTAAGGCCTGGGCACAAGTGCGGGCCAGGCTTAAGGCCTGGGCACAAGTGCGGGCTAGGCTTAAGGCCTGGGCACACGTGCGGGCTAGGCTTAAGGCCTGGGCACAAGTGCGGGCTAGGCTTAAGGCCTGGGCACAAGTGCGGGCTAGGCTTAAGGCCTGGGCACAAATGCGGGCCAGGCTTAAGGCCTGGGCACAAGTGCGGGCCAGGCTTAAGGCCTGGGCACAAGTGCGGGCCAGGCTTAAGGCCTGGGCACAAGTGCGGGCTTGGATTAAGGCCTGGGCACAAGTGCGGGCTAGGCTTAAGGCCTGGGCACAAGTGCGGGCTAGGCTTAAGGCCTGGGCACAAGTGCGGGCTAGGCTTAAGGCCTGGGCACAAGTGTGGGCTAGGCTTAAGGCCTGGGCACAAGTGCGGGCTAGGCTTAAGGCCTGGGCACAAGTGCGGGCTAGGCTTAAGGCCTGGGCACAAGTGCGGGCTAGGCTTAAGGCCTGGGCACAAGTGCGGGCTAGGCTTAAGGCCTGGGCACAAGTGCGGGCCAGGCTTAAGGCCTGGGCACAAGTGCGGGCCAGGCTTAAGGCCTGGGCACAAGTGCGGGCTAGGCTTAAGGCCTGGGCACAAGTGCGGGCTAGGCTTAAGGCCTGGGCACAAGTGCGGGCTAGGCTTAAGGCCTGGGCACAAGTGTGGGCTAGGCTTAAGGACTGGGCACACGTGCGGGCTAGGCTTAAGGCCGGGGCACAAGTGCGGGCTAGGCTTAAGGCCGGGGCACAAGTGCGGGCTAGGCTTAAGGCCGGGGCACAAGTGCGGGCTAGGCTTAAGGCCTGGGCACAAGTGCGGGCTAGGCTGAAGGCCGGGGCACAAGTGCGGGCTAGGCTGAAGGCCTGGGCACAAGTGCGGGCTAGGCTTAAGGCCGGGGCACAAGTGCGGGCTAGGCTTAAGGCCTGGGCACAAGTGCGGTCTAGGCTTAAGGCCTGGGCACAAGTGCGGTCTAGGCTTAAGGCCTGGGCACAAGTGCAGGCTAGGCTTAAGGCTTGGGCACAAGTGTAGTGCTAGCTAGGATCAAGGCAGGGGGCACAAGTGCGGGCTAGGCTTAAGGCCTGGGCACAAGTGCGGGCTAGGCTTAAGGCCTGGGCACAAGTGCGGGCTAGGCTTAAGGCCTGGGCACAAGTGCGGGCTAGGCTTAAGGCCTGGGCACAAGTGCGGGCTAGGCTTAAGGCCTGGGCACAAATGCGGGCCAGGCTTAAGGCCTGGGCACAAGTGCGGGCCAGGCTTAAGGCCTGGGCACAAGTGCGGGCCAGGCTTAAGGCCTGGGCACAAGTGCGGGCTTGGATTAAGGCCTGGGCACAAGTGCGGGCCAGGCTTAAGGCCTGGGCACAAGTGCGGGCTAGGCTTAAGGCCTGGGCACACGTGCGGGCTAGGCTTAAGGCCGGGGCACAAGTGCGGGCTAGGCTTAAGGGGGGGTCACAAGTGCGGGCTAGGCTTAAGGCCGGGGCACAAGTGCGGGCTAGGCTTAAGGCCGGGGCACAAGTGCGGGCTAGGCTTAAGGCCGGGGCACAAGTGCGGGCTAGGCTTAAGGCCGGGGCACAAGTGCGGGCTAGGCTTAAGGCCGGGGCACAAGTGCGGGCTAGGCTTAAGGCCTGGGCACAAGTGCGGGCTAGGCTTAAGGCCGGGGCACAAGTGCGGGCTAGGCTTAAGGCCGGGGCACAAGTGCGGGCTAGGCTTAAGGCCGGGGCACAAGTGCGGGCTAGGCTTAAGGCCTGGGCACAAGTGCGGGCTAGGCTTAAGGCCTGGGCACAAGTGCGGGCTAGGCTTAAGGCCTGGGCACAAGTGCGGGCTAGGCTTAAGGCCTGGGCACAAGTGCAGTGCTGGCTAGGACCAAGGCAGGGGGCACAAGTGCTGGCTAGGCTTAAGGCATGGGCACAAGTGCGGGCTAGGCTTAAGGCCTGGGCACAAGTGCGGGCTAGGCTTAAGGCCGGGGCACAAGTGCGGGCTAGGCTTAAGGCCGGGGCACAATTGCGGGCTAGGCTTAAGGCCGGGGCACAAGTGCGGGCTAGGCTTAAGGCCGGGGCACAAGTGCGGGCTAGGCTTAAGGCCGGGGCACAAGTGCGGGCTAGGCTTAAGGCCGGGGCACAAGTGCGGGCTAGGCTTATGGCCGGGGCACAAGTGCGGGCTAGGCTTAAGGCCGGGGCACAAGTGCGGGCTAGGCTTAAGGCCGGGGCACAAGTGCGGGCTAGGCTTAAGGCCGGGGCACAAGTGCGGGTTAGGCTTAAGGCTGGGGCACAAGTGCGGGCTAGGCTTAAGGCCGGGGCTCAAGTGCGGGCTAGGCTTAAGGCCTGGGCACAAGTGCGGGCTAGGCTTAAGGCCTGGGCACAAGTGCAGTGCTGGCTAGGACCAAGGCAGGGGGCACAAGTGCAGTGCTGGCTAGGACCAAGGCAGGGGGCACAAGTGCTGGCTAGGCTTAAGGCATGGGCACAAGTGCTGGCTAGGCTTAGGGCATACAGCTAACTCTTTGCACTCTTTGCATAAAGGGTTAGGCACCCATAGGGGTGAAGAGCTAGCTTTCACCCCTCTACTCTGTACTTGGACATTTAGGACTAGATCCTTTGTTGTACAGTGCAGAGCCTCTCCATAACCCCATGCTCCAAGCGACCAGGCACTTCTTGTCTGTCCTCCGTAAATGGGTAATGCCTTCTTCCCCAATTACAGTCATGCATGCGCATTCAGACGGGACAAGAGCGAAGAGCATAAAGCTGGCCCTATGTGCATAACCAACTTGAAGCTGAAGACAAAAACAAACAAACAAGCATTCAAGGGGCTCAAAAGTGCGGGCTAGGCTTAAGGCCTGGGCACAAGTGCAGGCTAGGCTTAAGGCCGGGGCACAAGTGCGGGCTAGGCTTAAGGCCGGGGCACAAGTGCGGGCTAGGCTTAAGGCCTGGGCACAAGTGCGGGCTAGGCTTAAGGCCGGGGCACAAGTGCGGGCTAGGCTTAAGGCCTGGGCACAAGTGCGGGCTAGGCTTAAGGCCTGGGCACAAGTGCGGGCTAGGCTTAAGGCCTGGGCACAAGTGCGGGCTAGGCTTAAGGCCTGGGCACAAGTGCGGGCTAGGCTTAAGGCCTGGGCACAAGTGCGGGCTAGGCTTAAGGCCGGGGCACAAGTGCGGGCTAGGCTTAAGGCCGGGGCACAAGTGCGGGCTAGGCTTAAGGCCTGGGCACAAGTGCGGGCTAGGCTTAAGGCCGGGGCACAAGTGCGGGCTAGGCTTAAGGCCTGGGCACAAGTGCGGGCTAGGCTTAAGGCCTGGGCACAAGTGCGGGCTAGGCTTAAGGCCTGGGCACAAGTGCGGGCTAGGCTTAAGGCCTGGGCACAAGTGCGGGCTAGGCTTAAGGCCTGGGCACAAGTGCGGGCTAGGCTTAAGGCCTGGGCACAAGTGCGGGCTAGGCTTAAGGCCTGGGCACAAGTGCGGGCTAGGCTTAAGGCCTGGGCACAAGTGCGGGCTAGGCTTAAGGCCTGGGCACAAGTGCGGGCTAGGCTTAAGGCCTGGGCACAAGTGCGGGCTAGGCTTAAGGCCTGGGCACAAGTGCGGGCTAGGCTTAAGGCCGGGGCACAAGTGCGGGCTAGGCTTAAGGCCGGGGCACAAGTGCGGGCTAGGCTTAAGGCCTGGGCACAAGTGCGGGCTAGGCTTAAGGCCTGGGCACAAGTGCGGTCTAGGCTTAAGGCCTGGGCACAAGTGCAGGCTAGGCTTAAGGCTTGGGCACAAATGTAGTGCTAGCTAGGATCAAGGCAGGGGGCACAAGTGCGGGCTAGGCTTAAGGCCTGGGCACAAGTGCGGGCTAGGCTTAAGGCCTGGGCACAAGTGCGGGCTAGGCTTAAGGCCTGGGCACAAGTGCGGGCTAGGCTTAAGGCCTGGGCACAAGTGCGGGCTAGGCTTAAGGCCTGGGCACAAGTGCGGGCTAGGCTTAAGGCCTGGGCACAAGTGCGGGCTAGGCTTAAGGCCTGGGCACAAGTGCGGGCTAGGCTTAAGGCCTGGGCACAAGTGCGGGCCAGGCTTAAGGCCTGGGCACAAGTGCGGGCCAGGCTTAAGGCCTGGGCACAAGTGCGGGCTAGGCTTAAGGCCTGGGCACAAGTGCGGGCTAGGCTTAAGGCCTGGGCACAAGTGCGGGCTAGGCTTAAGGCCTGGGCACAAGTGTGGGCTAGGCTTAAGGACTGGGCACACGTGCGGGCTAGGCTTAAGGCCGGGGCACAAGTGCGGGCTAGGCTTAAGGCCGGGGCACAAGTGCGGGCTAGGCTTAAGGCCGGGGCACAAGTGCGGGCTAGGCTTAAGGCCTGGGCACAAGTGCGGGCTAGGCTGAAGGCCGGGGCACAAGTGCGGGCTAGGCTGAAGGCCTGGGCACAAGTGCGGGCTAGGCTTAAGGCCGGGGCACAAGTGCGGGCTAGGCTTAAGGCCTGGGCACAAGTGCGGTCTAGGCTTAAGGCCTGGGCACAAGTGCGGTCTAGGCTTAAGGCCTGGGCACAAGTGCAGGCTAGGCTTAAGGCTTGGGCACAAGTGTAGTGCTAGCTAGGATCAAGGCAGGGGGCACAAGTGCGGGCTAGGCTTAAGGCCTGGGCACAAGTGCGGGCTAGGCTTAAGGCCTGGGCACAAGTGCGGGCTAGGCTTAAGGCCTGGGCACAAGTGCAGGCTAGGCTTAAGGCCTGGGCACAAGTGCAGGCTAGGCTTAAGGCCTGGGCACAAGTGCGGGCAAGGCTTAAGGCCTGGGCACAAGTGCGGGCTAGGCTTAAGGCCTGGGCACAAGTGCGGGCTAGGCTTAAGGCCTGGGCACAAGTGCGGGCTAGGCTGAAGGCCGCGGCACAAGTGCGGGCTAGGCTGAAGGCCTGGGCACAAGTGCGGGCTAGGCTTAAGGCCGGGGCACAAGTGCGGGCTAGGCTTAAGGACGGGGCACAAGTGCGGGCTAGGCTTAAGGCCTGGGCACAAGTGCGGGCTAGGCTTAAGGCCTGGGCACAAGTGCGGGCTAGGCTTAAGGCCTGGGCACAAGTGCAGTGCTGGCTAGGATCAAGGCAGGGGGCACAAGTGCTGGCTAGGCTTAAGGCCTGGGCACAAGTGCGGGCTAGGCTTAAGGACGGGGCACAAGTGCGGGCTAGGCTTAAGGCCTGGGCACAAGTGCGGGCTAGGCTTAAGGCCTGGGCACAAGTGCGGGCTAGGCTTAAGGCCTGGGCACAAGTGCGGGCTAGGCTTAAGGCCTGGGCACAAGTGCAGTGCTGGCTAGGACCAAGGCAGGGGGCACAAGTGATGGCTAGGCTTAAAGCATGGGCACAAGTGCGGGCTAGGCTTAAGGCCTGGGCACAAGTGCGGGCTAGGCTTAAGGCCGGGGCACAAGTGCGGGCTAGGCTTAAGGCCGGGGCACAAGTGCGGGCTAGGCTTAAGGCCTGGGCACAAGTGCGGGCTAGGCTGAAGGCCGGGGCACAAGTGCGGGCTAGGCTGAAGGCCTGGGCACAAGTGCAGGCTAGGCTTAAGGCCGGGGCACAGGTGCAGGCTAGGCTTAAGGCCTGGGCACAAGTGCGGTCTAGGCTTAAGGCCTGGGCACAAGTGCGGGCTAGGCGTAAGGCCGGGGCACAAGTGCGGGCTAGGCTTAAGGCCGGGGCACAAGTGCGGGCTAGGCTTAAGGCCTGGGCACAAGTGCGGGCTAGGCTTAAGGCCTGGGCACAAGTGCGGGCTAGGCTTAAGGCCTGGGCACAAGTGCGGTCTAGGCTTAAGGCCTGGGCACAAGTGCAGGCTAGGCTTAAGGCTTGGGCACAAATGTAGTGCTAGCTAGGATCAAGGCAGGGGGCACAAGTGCGGGCTAGGCTTAAGGCCTGGGCACAAGTGCGGGCTAGGCTTAAGGCCTGGGCACAAGTGCGGGCTAGGCTTAAGGCCTGGGCACAAGTGCGGGCTAGGCTTAAGGCCTGGGCACAAGTGCGGGCTAGGCTTAAGGCCTGGGCACAAGTGCGGGCTAGGCTTAAGGCCTGGGCACAAGTGCGGGCTAGGCTTAAGGCCTGGGCACAAGTGCGGGCTAGGCTTAAAGCCTGGGCACAAGTGCGGGCCAGGCTTAAGGCCTGGGCACAAGTGCGGGCCAGGCTTAAGGCCTGGGCACAAGTGCGGGCTAGGCTTAAGGCCTGGGCACAAGTGCGGGCTAGGCTTAAGGCCTGGGCACAAGTGCGGGCTAGGCTTAAGGCCTGGGCACAAGTGCGGGCTAGGCTTAAGGACTGGGCACACGTGCGGGCTAGGCTTAAGGCCGGGGCACAAGTGCGGGCTAGGCTTAAGGCCGGGGCACAAGTGCGGGCTAGGCTTAAGGCCGGGGCACAAGTGCGGGCTAGGCTTAAGGCCTGGGCACAAGTGCGGGCTAGGCTGAAGGTCGGGGCACAAGTGCGGGCTAGGCTGAAGGCCTGGGCACAAGTGCGGGCTAGGCTGAAGGCCTGGGCACAAGTGCGGGCTAGGCTTAAGGCCGGGGCACAAGTGCGGGCTAGGCTTAAGGCCTGGGCACAAGTGCGGTCTAGGCTTAAGGCCTGGGCACAAGTGCGGTCTAGGCTTAAGGCCTGGGCACAAGTGCAGGCTAGGCTTAAGGCTTGGGCACAAGTGTAGTGCTAGCTAGGATCAAGGCAGGGGGCACAAGTGCGGGCTAGGCTTAAGGCCTGGGCACAAGTGCGGGCTAGGCTTAAGGCCTGGGCACAAGTGCGGGCTAGGCTTAAGGCCTGGGCACAAGTGCAGGCTAGGCTTAAGGCCTGGGCACAAGTGCAGGCTAGGCTTAAGGCCTGGGCACAAGTGCGGGCAAGGCTTAAGGCCTGGGCACAAGTGCGGGCTAGGCTTAAGGCCTGGGCACAAGTGCGGGCTAGGCTTAAGGCCTGGGCACAAGTGCGGGCTAGGCTGAAGGCCGGGGCACAAGTGCGGGCTAGGCTGAAGGCCTGGGCACAAGTGCGGGCTAGGCTTAAGGCCGGGGCACAAGTGCGGGCTAGGCTTAAGGCCTGGGCACAAGTGCGGTCTAGGCTTAAGGCCTGGGCACAAGTGCGGGCTAGGCTTAAGGCCTGGGCACAAGTGCGGGCTAGGCTTAAGGCCGGGGCACAAGTGCGGGCTAGGCTTAAGGCCTGGGCACAAGTGCGGGCTAGGCTTAAGGCCTGGGCACAAGTGCGGTCTAGGCTTAAGGCCTGGGCACAAGTGCAGGCTAGGCTTAAGGCTTGGGCACAAGTGTAGTGCTAGCTAGGATCAAGGCAGGGGGCACAAGTGCGGGCTAGGCTTAAGGCCTGGGCACAAGTGCGGGCTAGGCTTAAGGCCTGGGCACAAGTGCATTGCTGGCTAGGATCAAGGCAGGGGGCACAAGTGCTGGCTAGGCTTAAGGCCTGGGTACAAGTGCGGGCTAGGCTTAAGGACGGGGCACAAGTGCGGGCTAGGCTTAAGGCCTGGGCACAAGTGTGGGCTAGGCTTAAGGCCTGGGCACAAGTGCGGGCTAGGCTTAAGGCCTGGGCACAAGTGCAGTGCTGGCTAGGACCAAGGCAGGGGGCACAAGTGACGGCTAGGCTTAAGGCATGGGCACAAGTGCGGGCTAGGCTTAAGGCCTGGGCACAAGTGCGGGCTAGGCTTAAGGCCGGGGCACAAGTGCGGGCTAGGCTTAAGGCCGGGGCACAAGTGCGGGCTAGGCTTAAGGCCGGGGCACAAGTGCGGGCTAGGCTTAAGGCCGGGGCACAAGTGCGGGCTAGGCTTAAGGCCGGGGCACAAGTGCGGGCTAGGCTTAAGGCCGGGGCACAAGTGCGGGCTAGACTTAAGGCCGGGGCACAAGTGCGGGCAAGGCTTAAGGCCGGGGCACAAGTGCGGGCTAGGCTTAAGGCCGGGGCACAAGTGCGGGCTAGGCTTAAGGCCGGGGCACAAGTGCGGGCTAGGCTTAAGGCCTGGGCACAAGTGCGGGCTAGGCTTAAGGCCTGGGCACAAGTGCAGTGTTGGCTAGGACCAAGGCAGGGGGCACAAGTGCTGGCTAGGCTTAAGGCATGGGCACAAGTGCTGGCTAGGCTTAAGGCATACAGCTAACTCTTTGCACTCTTTGCAAAAAGGGTTAGGCACCCATAGGGGTGAAGAGCTAGCTTTCACCCCTCTACTCTGTACTTGGACATTTAGGACTAGATCCTTTGTTGTACAGTGCGGAGCCTCTCCATAACCCCATGCTCCAAGCAACCAGGCACTTCTTGTCTGTCCTCCGTAAATGGGTAATGCCTTCTTCCCCAATTACAGTCGTGCATGCGCATTCAGACGGGACAAGAGCGAAGAGCGTAAAGCTGGCCCTATGTGCATAACCAACATGAAGCTGAAGACAAAAACAAACAAACAAGCATTCAAGGGGCTCAAAAGTGCGGGCTAGGCTTAAGGCCTGGGCACAAGTGCGGGCTAGGCTTAAGGCCTGGGCACAAGTGCGGGCTAGGCTTAAGGCCTGGGCACAAGTGCGGGCTAGGCTTAAGGCCTGGGCACAAGTGCGGGCTAGGCTTAAGGCCTGGGCACAAGTGCGGGCTAGGCTTAAGGCCGGGGCACAAGTGCGGGCTAGGCTTAAGGCCTGGGCACAAGTGCGGGCTAGGCTTAAGGCCGGGGCACAAGTGCAGTGCTGGCTAGGATCAAGGCAGGGGGCACAAGTGCTGGCTAGGCTTCAGGCCGGGGCACAAGAGCGGGCTAGGCTGAAGGCCGGGGCACAAGTGCGGGCTAGGCTTAAGGCCGGGTCACAAGTGCGGGCTAGGCTTAAGGCCGGGGCACAAGTGCGGGCTAGGCTTAAGGCCTGGGCACAAGTGCGGGCTAGGCTTAAGGCCGGGGCACAAGTGCGGGCTAGGCTGAAGGCCTGGGCACAAGTGCGGGCTAGGCTTAAGGCCTGGGCACAAGTGCAGTGCTGGCTAGGATCAAGGCAGGGGGCACAAGTGCTGGCTAGGCTTAAGGCCTGGGCACAAGTGCGGGCTAGGCTTAAGGACGGGGCACAAGTGCGGGCTAGGCTTAAGGCCTGGGCACAAGTGCGGGCTAGGCTTAAGGCCTGGGCACAAGTGCGGGCTAGGCTTAAGGCCTGGGCACAAGTGCGGGCTAGGCTTAAGGCCTGGGCACAAGTGCAGTGCTGGCTAGGACCAAGGCAGGGGGCACAAGTGATGGCTAGGCTTAAAGCATGGGCACAAGTGCGGGCTAGGCTTAAGGCCTGGGCACAAGTGCGGGCTAGGCTTAAGGCCGGGGCACAAGTGCGGGCTAGGCTTAAGGCCGGGGCACAAGTGCGGGCTAGGCTTAAGGCCGGGGCACAAGTGCGGGCTAGGCTTAAGGCCTGGGCACAAGTGCGGGCTAGGCTTAAGGCCTGGGCACAAGTGCAGTGTTGGCTAGGACCAAGGCAGGGGGCACAAGTGCTGGCTAGGCTTAAGGCATGGGCACAAGTGCTGGCTAGGCTTAAGGCATACAGCTAACTCTTTGCACTCTTTGCAAAAAGGGTTAGGCACCCATAGGGGTGAAGAGCTAGCTTTCACCCCTCTACTCTGTACTTGGACATTTAGGACTAGATCCTTTGTTGTACAGTGCGGAGCCTCTCCATAACCCCATGCTCCAAGCAACCAGGCACTTCTTGTCTGTCCTCCGTAAATGGGTAATGCCTTCTTCCCCAATTACAGTCGTGCATGCGCATTCAGACGGGACAAGAGCGAAGAGCGTAAAGCTGGCCCTATGTGCATAACCAACATGAAGCTGAAGACAAAAACAAACAAACAAGCATTCAAGGGGCTCAAAAGTGCGGGCTAGGCTTAAGGCCTGGGCACAAGTGCGGGCTAGGCTTAAGGCCTGGGCACAAGTGCGGGCTAGGCTTAAGGCCTGGGCACAAGTGCGGGCTAGGCTTAAGGCCTGGGCACAAGTGCGGGCTAGGCTTAAGGCCTGGGCACAAGTGCGGGCTAGGCTTAAGGCCGGGGCACAAGTGCGGGCTAGGCTTAAGGCCTGGGCACAAGTGCGGGCTAGGCTTAAGGCCGGGGCACAAGTGCAGTGCTGGCTAGGATCAAGGCAGGGGGCACAAGTGCTGGCTAGGCTTCAGGCCGGGGCACAAGAGCGGGCTAGGCTGAAGGCCGGGGCACAAGTGCGGGCTAGGCTTAAGGCCGGGTCACAAGTGCGGGCTAGGCTTAAGGCCGGGGCACAAGTGCGGGCTAGGCTTAAGGCCTGGGCACAAGTGCGGGCTAGGCTTAAGGCCAGGGCACAAGTGCGGGCTAGGCTGAAGGCCTGGGCACAAGTGCGGGCTAGGCTTAAGGCCTGGGCACAAGTGCAGTGCTGGCTAGGATCAAGGCAGGGGGCACAAGTGCTGGCTAGGCTTAAGGCCTGGGCACAAGTGCGGGCTAGGCTTAAGGACGGGGCACAAGTGCGGGCTAGGCTTAAGGCCTGGGCACAAGTGCGGGCTAGGCTTAAGGCCTGGGCACAAGTGCGGGCTAGGCTTAAGGCCTGGGCACAAGTGCGGGCTAGGCTTAAGGCCTGGGCACAAGTGCAGTGCTGGCTAGGACCAAGGCAGGGGGCACAAGTGATGGCTAGGCTTAAAGCATGGGCACAAGTGCGGGCTAGGCTTAAGGCCTGGGCACAAGTGCGGGCTAGGCTTAAGGCCGGGGCACAAGTGCGGGCTAGGCTTAAGGCCGGGGCACAAGTGCGGGCTAGGCTTAAGGCCTGGGCACAAGTGCGGGCTAGGCTGAAGGCCGGGGCACAAGTGCGGGCTAGGCTGAAGGCCTGGGCACAAGTGCAGGCTAGGCTTAAGGCCGGGGCACAGGTGCGGGCTAGGCTTAAGGCCTGGGCACAAGTGCGGTCTAGGCTTAAGGCCTGGGCACAAGTGCGGGCTAGGCTTAAGGCCGGGGCACAAGTGCGGGCTAGGCTTAAGGCCGGGGCACAAGTGCGGGCTAGGCTTAAGGCCTGGGCACAAGTGCGGGCTAGGCTTAAGGCCTGGGCACAAGTGCGGTCTAGGCTTAAGGCCTGGGCACAAGTGCAGGCTAGGCTTAAGGCTTGGGCACAAATGTAGTGCTAGCTAGGATCAAGGCAGGGGGCACAAGTGCGGGCTAGGCTTAAGGCCTGGGCACAAGTGCGGGCTAGGCTTAAGGCCTGGGCACAAGTGCGGGCTAGGCTTAAGGCCTGGGCACAAGTGCGGGCTAGGCTTAAGGCCTGGGCACAAGTGCGGGCTAGGCTTAAGGCCTGGGCACAAGTGCGGGCTAGGCTTAAGGCCTGGGCACAAGTGCGGGCTAGGCTTAAGGCCTGGGCACAAGTGCGGGCTAGGCTTAAGGCCTGGGCACAAGTGCGGGCCAGGCTTAAGGCCTGGGCACAAGTGCGGGCCAGGCTTAAGGCCTGGGCACAAGTGCGGGCTAGGCTTAAGGCCTGGGCACAAGTGCGGGCTAGGCTTAAGGCCTGGGCACAAGTGCGGGCTAGGCTTAAGGCCTGGGCACAAGTGTGGGCTAGGCTTAAGGACTGGGCACACGTGCGGGCTAGGCTTAAGGCCGGGGCACAAGTGCGGGCTAGGCTTAAGGCCGGGGCACAAGTGCGGGCTAGGCTTAAGGCCGGGGCACAAGTGCGGGCTAGGCTTAAGGCCTGGGCACAAGTGCGGGCTAGGCTGAAGGCCGGGGCACAAGTGCGGGCTAGGCTGAAGGCCTGGGCACAAGTGCGGGCTAGGCTTAAGGCCGGGGCACAAGTGCGGGCTAGGCTTAAGGCCTGGGCACAAGTGCGGTCTAGGCTTAAGGCCTGGGCACAAGTGCGGTCTAGGCTTAAGGCCTGGGCACAAGTGCAGGCTAGGCTTAAGGCTTGGGCACAAGTGTAGTGCTAGCTAGGATCAAGGCAGGGGGCACAAGTGCGGGCTAGGCTTAAGGCCTGGGCACAAGTGCGGGCTAGGCTTAAGGCCTGGGCACAAGTGCGGGCTAGGCTTAAGGCCTGGGCACAAGTGCAGGCTAGGCTTAAGGCCTGGGCACAAGTGCAGGCTAGGCTTAAGGCCTGGGCACAAGTGCGGGCAAGGCTTAAGGCCTGGGCACAAGTGCGGGCTAGGCTTAAGGCCTGGGCACAAGTGCGGGCTAGGCTTAAGGCCTGGGCACAAGTGCGGGCTAGGCTTAAGGCCGGGGCACAAGTGCGGGCTAGGCTTAAGGCCTGGGCACAAGTGCGGGCTAGGCTTAAGGCCTGGGCACAAGTGCGGGCTAGGCTTAAGGCCTGGGCACAAGTGCGGGCTAGGCTTAAGGCCGGGGCACAAGTGCGGGCTAGGCTTAAGGCCTGGGCACAAGTGCGGGCTAGGCTTAAGGCCAGGGCACAAGTGCAGTGCTGGCTAGGATCAAGGCAGGGGGCACAAGTGCTGGCTAGGCTTCAGGCCGGGGCACAAGAGCGGGCTAGGCTGAAGGCCGGGGCACAAGTGCGGGCTAGGCTTAAGGCCGGGTCACAAGTGCGGGCTAGGCTTAAGGCCGGGGCACAAGTGCGGGCTAGGCTTAAGGCCTGGGCACAAGTGCGGGCTAGGCTTAAGGCCAGGGCACAAGTGCGGGCTAGGCTGAAGGCCTGGGCACAAGTGCGGGCTAGGCTTAAGGCCTGGGCACAAGTGCAGTGCTGGCTAGGATCAAGGCAGGGGGCACAAGTGCTGGCTAGGCTTAAGGCCTGGGCACAAGTGCGGGCTAGGCTTAAGGACGGGGCACAAGTGCGGGCTAGGCTTAAGGCCTGGGCACAAGTGCGGGCTAGGCTTAAGGCCTGGGCACAAGTGCGGGCTAGGCTTAAGGCCTGGGCACAAGTGCGGGCTAGGCTTAAGGCCTGGGCACAAGTGCAGTGCTGGCTAGGACCAAGGCAGGGGGCACAAGTGATGGCTAGGCTTAAAGCATGGGCACAAGTGCGGGCTAGGCTTAAGGCCTGGGCACAAGTGCGGGCTAGGCTTAAGGCCGGGGCACAAGTGCGGGCTAGGCTTAAGGCCAGGGCACAAGTGCGGGCTAGGCTTAAGGCCTGGGCACAAGTGCAGGCTAGGCTGAAGGCCGGGGCACAAGTGCGGGCTAGGCTGAAGGCCTGGGCACAAGTGCGGGCTAGGCTTAAGGCCGGGGCACAGGTGCGGGCTAGGCTTAAGGCCTGGGCACAAGTGCGGTCTAGGCTTAAGGCCTGGGCACAAGTGCGGGCTAGGCTTAAGGCCGGGGCACAAGTGCGGGCTAGGCTTAAGGCCGGGGCACAAGTGCGGGCTAGGCTTAAGGCCTGGGCACAAGTGCGGGCTAGGCTTAAGGCCTGGGCACAAGTGCGGTCTAGGCTTAAGGCCTGGGCACAAGTGCAGGCTAGGCTTAAGGCTTGGGCACAAATGTAGTGCTAGCTAGGATCAAGGCAGGGGGCACAAGTGCGGGCTAGGCTTAAGGCCTGGGCACAAGTGCGGGCTAGGCTTAAGGCCTGGGCACAAGTGCGGGCTAGGCTTAAGGCCTGGGCACAAGTGTGGGCTAGGCTTAAGGCCTGGGCACAAGTGCGGGCTAGGCTTAAGGCCTGGGCACAAGTGCGGGCTAGGCTTAAGGCCTGGGCACAAGTGCGGGCTAGGCTTAAGGCCTGGGCACAAGTGCGGGCTAGGCTTAAGGCCTGGGCACAAGTGCGGGCCAGGCTTAAGGCCTGGGCACAAGTGCGGGCCAGGCTTAAGGCCTGGGCACAAGTGCGGGCTAGGCTTAAGGCCTGGGCACAAGTGCGGGCTAGGCTTAAGGCCTGGGCACAAGTGCGGGCTAGGCTTAAGGCCTGGGCACAAGTGTGGGCTAGGCTTAAGGACTGGGCACACGTGCGGGCTAGGCTTAAGGCCGGGGCACAAGTGCGGGCTAGGCTTAAGGCCGGGGCACAAGTGCGGGCTAGGCTTAAGGCCGGGGCACAAGTGCGGGCTAGGCTTAAGGCCGGGGCACAAGTGCGGGCTAGGCTGAAGGCCGGGGCACAAGTGCGGGCTAGGCTGAAGGCCTGGGCACAAGTGCGGGCTAGGCTTAAGGCCGGGGCACAAGTGCGGGCTAGGCTTAAGGCCTGGGCACAAGTGCGGTCTAGGCTTAAGGCCTGGGCACAAGTGCGGTCTAGGCTTAAGGCCTGGGCACAAGTGCAGGCTAGGCTTAAGGCTTGGGCACAAGTGTAGTGCTAGCTAGGATCAAGGCAGGGGGCACAAGTGCGGGCTAGGCTTAAGGCCTGGGCACAAGTGCGGGCTAGGCTTAAGGCCTGGGCACAAGTGCGGGCTAGGCTTAAGGCCTGGGCACAAGTGCGGGCTAGGCTTAAGGCCTGGGCACAAGTGCGGGCTAGGCTTAAGGCCTGGGCACAAATGCGGGCCAGGCTTAAGGCCTGGGCACAAGTGCGGGCCAGGCTTAAGGCCTGGGCACAAGTGCGGGCCAGGCTTAAGGCCTGGGCACAAGTGCGGGCTTGGATTAAGGCCTGGGCACAAGTGCGGGCCAGGCTTAAGGCCTGGGCACAAGTGCGGGCTAGGCTTAAGGCCTGGGCACACGTGCGGGCTAGGCTTAAGGCCGGGGCACAAGTGCGGGCTAGGCTTAAGGCCGGGGCACAAGTGCGGGCTAGGCTTAAGGCCGGGGCACAAGTGCGGGCTAGGCTTAAGGCCGGGGCACAAGTGCGGGCTAGGCTTAAGGCCGGGGCACAAGTGCGGGCTAGGCTTAAGGCCGGGGCACAAGTGCGGGCTAGGCTTAAGGCCGGGGCACAAGTGCGGGCTAGGCTTAAGGCCTGGGCACAAGTGCGGGCTAGGCTTAAGGCCGGGGCACAAGTGCGGGCTAGGCTTAAGGCCGGGGCACAAGTGCGGGCTAGGCTTAAGGCCGGGGCACAAGTGCGGGCTAGGCTTAAGGCCTGGGCACAAGTGCGGGCTAGGCTTAAGGCCTGGGCACAAGTGCGGGCTAGGCTTAAGGCCTGGGCACAAGTGCGGGCTAGGCTTAAGGCCTGGGCACAAGTGCAGTGCTGGCTAGGACCAAGGCAGGGGGCACAAGTGCTGGCTAGGCTTAAGGCATGGGCACAAGTGCGGGCTAGGCTTAAGGCCTGGGCACAAGTGCGGGCTAGGCTTAAGGCCGGGGCACAAGTGCGGGCTAGGCTTAAGGCCGGGGCACAATTGCGGGCTAGGCTTAAGGCCGGGGCACAAGTGCGGGCTAGGCTTAAGGCCGGGGCACAAGTGCGGGCTAGGCTTAAGGCCGGGGCACAAGTGCGGGCTAGGCTTAAGGCCGGGGCACAAGTGCGGGCTAGGCTTATGGCCGGGGCACAAGTGCGGGCTAGGCTTAAGGCCGGGGCACAAGTGCGGGCTAGGCTTAAGGCCGGGGCACAAGTGCGGGCTAGGCTTAAGGCCGGGGCACAAGTGCGGGTTAGGCTTAAGGCTGGGGCACAAGTGCGGGCTAGGCTTAAGGCCGGGGCTCAAGTGCGGGCTAGGCTTAAGGCCTGGGCACAAGTGCGGGCTAGGCTTAAGGCCTGGGCACAAGTGCAGTGCTGGCTAGGACCAAGGCAGGGGGCACAAGTGCAGTGCTGGCTAGGACCAAGGCAGGGGGCACAAGTGCTGGCTAGGCTTAAGGCATGGGCACAAGTGCTGGCTAGGCTTAGGGCATACAGCTAACTCTTTGCACTCTTTGCATAAAGGGTTAGGCACCCATAGGGGTGAAGAGCTAGCTTTCACCCCTCTACTCTGTACTTGGACATTTAGGACTAGATCCTTTGTTGTACAGTGCAGAGCCTCTCCATAACCCCATGCTCCAAGCGACCAGGCACTTCTTGTCTGTCCTCCGTAAATGGGTAATGCCTTCTTCCCCAATTACAGTCATGCATGCGCATTCAGACGGGACAAGAGCGAAGAGCATAAAGCTGGCCCTATGTGCATAACCAACTTGAAGCTGAAGACAAAAACAAACAAACAAGCATTCAAGGGGCTCAAAAGTGCGGGCTAGGCTTAAGGCCTGGGCACAAGTGCAGGCTAGGCTTAAGGCCGGGGCACAAGTGCGGGCTAGGCTTAAGGCCGGGGCACAAGTGCGGGCTAGGCTTAAGGCCTGGGCACAAGTGCGGGCTAGGCTTAAGGCCGGGGCACAAGTGCGGGCTAGGCTTAAGGCCTGGGCACAAGTGCAGGCTAGGCTGAAGGCCGGGGCACAAGTGCGGGCTAGGCTGAAGGCCTGGGCACAAGTGCGGGCTAGGCTTAAGGCCGGGGCACAGGTGCGGGCTAGGCTTAAGGCCTGGGCACAAGTGCGGTCTAGGCTTAAGGCCTGGGCACAAGTGCGGGCTAGGCTTAAGGCCGGGGCACAAGTGCGGGCTAGGCTTAAGGCCGGGGCACAAGTGCGGGCTAGGCTTAAGGCCTGGGCACAAGTGCGGGCTAGGCTTAAGGCCTGGGCACAAGTGCGGTCTAGGCTTAAGGCCTGGGCACAAGTGCAGGCTAGGCTTAAGGCTTGGGCACAAATGTAGTGCTAGCTAGGATCAAGGCAGGGGGCACAAGTGCGGGCTAGGCTTAAGGCCTGGGCACAAGTGCGGGCTAGGCTTAAGGCCTGGGCACAAGTGCGGGCTAGGCTTAAGGCCTGGGCACAAGTGTGGGCTAGGCTTAAGGCCTGGGCACAAGTGCGGGCTAGGCTTAAGGCCTGGGCACAAGTGCGGGCTAGGCTTAAGGCCTGGGCACAAGTGCGGGCTAGGCTTAAGGCCTGGGCACAAGTGCGGGCTAGGCTTAAGGCCTGGGCACAAGTGCGGGCCAGGCTTAAGGCCTGGGCACAAGTGCGGGCCAGGCTTAAGGCCTGGGCACAAGTGCGGGCTAGGCTTAAGGCCTGGGCACAAGTGCGGGCTAGGCTTAAGGCCTGGGCACAAGTGCGGGCTAGGCTTAAGGCCTGGGCACAAGTGTGGGCTAGGCTTAAGGACTGGGCACACGTGCGGGCTAGGCTTAAGGCCGGGGCACAAGTGCGGGCTAGGCTTAAGGCCGGGGCACAAGTGCGGGCTAGGCTTAAGGCCGGGGCACAAGTGCGGGCTAGGCTTAAGGCCGGGGCACAAGTGCGGGCTAGGCTGAAGGCCGGGGCACAAGTGCGGGCTAGGCTGAAGGCCTGGGCACAAGTGCGGGCTAGGCTTAAGGCCGGGGCACAAGTGCGGGCTAGGCTTAAGGCCTGGGCACAAGTGCGGTCTAGGCTTAAGGCCTGGGCACAAGTGCGGTCTAGGCTTAAGGCCTGGGCACAAGTGCAGGCTAGGCTTAAGGCTTGGGCACAAGTGTAGTGCTAGCTAGGATCAAGGCAGGGGGCACAAGTGCGGGCTAGGCTTAAGGCCTGGGCACAAGTGCGGGCTAGGCTTAAGGCCTGGGCACAAGTGCGGGCTAGGCTTAAGGCCTGGGCACAAGTGCGGGCTAGGCTTAAGGCCTGGGCACAAGTGCGGGCTAGGCTTAAGGCCTGGGCACAAATGCGGGCCAGGCTTAAGGCCTGGGCACAAGTGCGGGCCAGGCTTAAGGCCTGGGCACAAGTGCGGGCCAGGCTTAAGGCCTGGGCACAAGTGCGGGCTTGGATTAAGGCCTGGGCACAAGTGCGGGCCAGGCTTAAGGCCTGGGCACAAGTGCGGGCTAGGCTTAAGGCCTGGGCACACGTGCGGGCTAGGCTTAAGGCCGGGGCACAAGTGCGGGCTAGGCTTAAGGCCGGGGCACAAGTGCGGGCTAGGCTTAAGGCCGGGGCACAAGTGCGGGCTAGGCTTAAGGCCGGGGCACAAGTGCGGGCTAGGCTTAAGGCCGGGGCACAAGTGCGGGCTAGGCTTAAGGCCGGGGCACAAGTGCGGGCTAGGCTTAAGGCCGGGGCACAAGTGCGGGCTAGGCTTAAGGCCTGGGCACAAGTGCGGGCTAGGCTTAAGGCCGGGGCACAAGTGCGGGCTAGGCTTAAGGCCGGGGCACAAGTGCGGGCTAGGCTTAAGGCCGGGGCACAAGTGCGGGCTAGGCTTAAGGCCTGGGCACAAGTGCGGGCTAGGCTTAAGGCCTGGGCACAAGTGCGGGCTAGGCTTAAGGCCTGGGCACAAGTGCGGGCTAGGCTTAAGGCCTGGGCACAAGTGCAGTGCTGGCTAGGACCAAGGCAGGGGGCACAAGTGCTGGCTAGGCTTAAGGCATGGGCACAAGTGCGGGCTAGGCTTAAGGCCTGGGCACAAGTGCGGGCTAGGCTTAAGGCCGGGGCACAAGTGCGGGCTAGGCTTAAGGCCGGGGCACAATTGCGGGCTAGGCTTAAGGCCGGGGCACAAGTGCGGGCTAGGCTTAAGGCCGGGGCACAAGTGCGGGCTAGGCTTAAGGCCGGGGCACAAGTGCGGGCTAGGCTTAAGGCCGGGGCACAAGTGCGGGCTAGGCTTATGGCCGGGGCACAAGTGCGGGCTAGGCTTAAGGCCGGGGCACAAGTGCGGGCTAGGCTTAAGGCCGGGGCACAAGTGCGGGCTAGGCTTAAGGCCGGGGCACAAGTGCGGGTTAGGCTTAAGGCTGGGGCACAAGTGCGGGCTAGGCTTAAGGCCGGGGCTCAAGTGCGGGCTAGGCTTAAGGCCTGGGCACAAGTGCGGGCTAGGCTTAAGGCCTGGGCACAAGTGCAGTGCTGGCTAGGACCAAGGCAGGGGGCACAAGTGCAGTGCTGGCTAGGACCAAGGCAGGGGGCACAAGTGCTGGCTAGGCTTAAGGCATGGGCACAAGTGCTGGCTAGGCTTAGGGCATACAGCTAACTCTTTGCACTCTTTGCATAAAGGGTTAGGCACCCATAGGGGTGAAGAGCTAGCTTTCACCCCTCTACTCTGTACTTGGACATTTAGGACTAGATCCTTTGTTGTACAGTGCAGAGCCTCTCCATAACCCCATGCTCCAAGCGACCAGGCACTTCTTGTCTGTCCTCCGTAAATGGGTAATGCCTTCTTCCCCAATTACAGTCATGCATGCGCATTCAGACGGGACAAGAGCGAAGAGCATAAAGCTGGCCCTATGTGCATAACCAACTTGAAGCTGAAGACAAAAACAAACAAACAAGCATTCAAGGGGCTCAAAAGTGCGGGCTAGGCTTAAGGCCTGGGCACAAGTGCAGGCTAGGCTTAAGGCCGGGGCACAAGTGCGGGCTAGGCTTAAGGCCGGGGCACAAGTGCGGGCTAGGCTTAAGGCCTGGGCACAAGTGCGGGCTAGGCTTAAGGCCGGGGCACAAGTGCGGGCTAGGCTTAAGGCCTGGGCACAAGTGCGGGCTAGGCTTAAGGCCTGGGCACAAGTGTGGGCTAGGCTTAAGGACTGGGCACACGTGCGGGCTAGGCTTAAGGCCGGGGCACAAGTGCGGGCTAGGCTTAAGGCCTGGGCACAAGTGCGGGCTAGGCTTAAGGCCTGGGCACAAGTGCGGTCTAGGCTTAAGGCCTGGGCACAAGTGCGGGCTAGGCTTAAGGCCTGGGCACAAGTGCGGGCTAGGCTTAAGGCCTGGGCACAAGTGCGGGCTAGGCTTAAGGCCTGGGCACAAGTGCGGGCTAGGCTTAAGGCCTGGGCACAAGTGCGGGCTAGGCTTAAGGCCTGGGCACAAGTGCGGGCTAGGCTTAAGGCCTGGGCACAAGTGCGGGCTAGGCTTAAGGCCTGGGCACAAGTGCGGGCTAGGCTTAAGGCCGGGGCACAAGTGCGGGCTAGGCTTAAGGCCTGGGCACAAGTGCGGGCTAGGCTTAAGGCCGGGGCACAAGTGCGGGCTAGGCTTAAGGCCGGGGCACAAGTGCGGGCTAGGCTTAAGGCCTGGGCACAAGTGCGGGCTAGGCTTAAGGCCTGGGCACAAGTGCGGGCTAGGCTTAAGGCCTGGGCACAAGTGTGGGCTAGGCTTAAGGACTGGGCACACGTGCGGGCTAGGCTTAAGGCCGGGGCACAAGTGCGGGCTAGGCTTAAGGCCTGGGCACAAGTGCGGGCTAGGCTTAAGGCCTGGGCACAAGTGCGGGCTAGGCTTAAGGCCTGGGCACAAGTGCGGGCTAGGCTTAAGGCCTGGGCACAAGTGCGGGCTAGGCTTAAGGCCTGGGCACAAGTGCGGGCTAGGCTTAAGGCCTGGGCACAAGTGCGGGCTAGGCTTAAGGCCTGGGCACAAGTGCGGGCTAGGCTTAAGGCCTGGGCACAAGTGCGGGCTAGGCTTAAGGCCTGGGCACAAGTGCGGGCTAGGCTTAAGGCCTGGGCACAAGTGCGGGCTAGGCTTAAGGCCGGGGCACAAGTGCGGGCTAGGCTTAAGGCCGGGGCACAAGTGCGGGCTAGGCTTAAGGCCTGGGCACAAGTGCGGGCTAGGCTTAAGGCCTGGGCACAAGTGCGGGCTAGGCTTAAGGCCTGGGCACAAGTGCAGTGCTGGCTAGGATCAAGGCAGGGGGCACAAGTGCTGGCTAGGCTTAAGGCCTGGGCACAAGTGCGGGCTAGGCTTAAGGACGGGGCACAAGTGCGGGCTAGGCTTAAGGCCTGGGCACAAGTGCGGGCTAGGCTTAAGGCCTGGGCACAAGTGCGGGCTAGGCTTAAGGCCTGGGCACAAGTGCGGGCTAGGCTTAAGGCCTGGGCACAAGTGCAGTGCTGGCTAGGACCAAGGCAGGGGGCACAAGTGATGGCTAGGCTTAAAGCATGGGCACAAGTGCGGGCTAGGCTTAAGGCCTGGGCACAAGTGCGGGCTAGGCTTAAGGCCGGGGCACAAGTGCGGGCTAGGCTTAAGGCCGGGGCACAAGTGCGGGCTAGGCTTAAGGCCTGGGCACAAGTGCGGGCTAGGCTGAAGGCCGGGGCACAAGTGCGGGCTAGGCTGAAGGCCTGGGCACAAGTGCGGGCTAGGCTTAAGGCCGGGGCACAGGTGCAGGCTAGGCTTAAGGCCTGGGCACAAGTGCGGTCTAGGCTTAAGGCCTGGGCACAAGTGCGGGCTAGGCTTAAGGCCGGGGCACAAGTGCGGGCTAGGCTTAAGGCCGGGGCACAAGTGCGGGCTAGGCTTAAGGCCTGGGCACAAGTGCGGGCTAGGCTTAAGGCCTGGGCACAAGTGCGGGCTAGGCTTAAGGCCTGGGCACAAGTGCGGTCTAGGCTTAAGGCCTGGGCACAAGTGCAGGCTAGGCTTAAGGCTTGGGCACAAATGTAGTGCTAGCTAGGATCAAGGCAGGGGGCACAAGTGCGGGCTAGGCTTAAGGCCTGGGCACAAGTGCGGGCTAGGCTTAAGGCCTGGGCACAAGTGCGGGCTAGGCTTAAGGCCTGGGCACAAGTGCGGGCTAGGCTTAAGGCCTGGGCACAAGTGCGGGCTAGGCTTAAGGCCTGGGCACAAGTGCGGGCTAGGCTTAAGGCCTGGGCACAAGTGCGGGCTAGGCTTAAGGCCTGGGCACAAGTGCGGGCTAGGCTTAAAGCCTGGGCACAAGTGCGGGCCAGGCTTAAGGCCTGGGCACAAGTGCGGGCCAGGCTTAAGGCCTGGGCACAAGTGCGGGCTAGGCTTAAGGCCTGGGCACAAGTGCGGGCTAGGCTTAAGGCCTGGGCACAAGTGCGGGCTAGGCTTAAGGCCTGGGCACAAGTGCGGGCTAGGCTTAAGGACTGGGCACACGTGCGGGCTAGGCTTAAGGCCGGGGCACAAGTGCGGGCTAGGCTTAAGGCCGGGGCACAAGTGCGGGCTAGGCTTAAGGCCGGGGCACAAGTGCGGGCTAGGCTTAAGGCCTGGGCACAAGTGCGGGCTAGGCTGAAGGTCGGGGCACAAGTGCGGGCTAGGCTGAAGGCCTGGGCACAAGTGCGGGCTAGGCTGAAGGCCTGGGCACAAGTGCGGGCTAGGCTTAAGGCCGGGGCACAAGTGCGGGCTAGGCTTAAGGCCTGGGCACAAGTGCGGTCTAGGCTTAAGGCCTGGGCACAAGTGCGGTCTAGGCTTAAGGCCTGGGCACAAGTGCAGGCTAGGCTTAAGGCTTGGGCACAAGTGTAGTGCTAGCTAGGATCAAGGCAGGGGGCACAAGTGCGGGCTAGGCTTAAGGCCTGGGCACAAGTGCGGGCTAGGCTTAAGGCCTGGGCACAAGTGCGGGCTAGGCTTAAGGCCTGGGCACAAGTGCAGGCTAGGCTTAAGGCCTGGGCACAAGTGCAGGCTAGGCTTAAGGCCTGGGCACAAGTGCGGGCAAGGCTTAAGGCCTGGGCACAAGTGCGGGCTAGGCTTAAGGCCTGGGCACAAGTGCGGGCTAGGCTTAAGGCCTGGGCACAAGTGCGGGCTAGGCTGAAGGCCGGGGCACAAGTGCGGGCTAGGCTGAAGGCCTGGGCACAAGTGCGGGCTAGGCTTAAGGCCGGGGCACAAGTGCGGGCTAGGCTTAAGGCCTGGGCACAAGTGCGGTCTAGGCTTAAGGCCTGGGCACAAGTGCGGGCTAGGCTTAAGGCCTGGGCACAAGTGCGGGCTAGGCTTAAGGCCGGGGCACAAGTGCGGGCTAGGCTTAAGGCCTGGGCACAAGTGCGGGCTAGGCTTAAGGCCTGGGCACAAGTGCGGTCTAGGCTTAAGGCCTGGGCACAAGTGCAGGCTAGGCTTAAGGCTTGGGCACAAGTGTAGTGCTAGCTAGGATCAAGGCAGGGGGCACAAGTGCGGGCTAGGCTTAAGGCCTGGGCACAAGTGCGGGCTAGGCTTAAGGCCTGGGCACAAGTGCATTGCTGGCTAGGATCAAGGCAGGGGGCACAAGTGCTGGCTAGGCTTAAGGCCTGGGTACAAGTGCGGGCTAGGCTTAAGGACGGGGCACAAGTGCGGGCTAGGCTTAAGGCCTGGGCACAAGTGTGGGCTAGGCTTAAGGCCTGGGCACAAGTGCGGGCTAGGCTTAAGGCCTGGGCACAAGTGCAGTGCTGGCTAGGACCAAGGCAGGGGGCACAAGTGACGGCTAGGCTTAAGGCATGGGCACAAGTGCGGGCTAGGCTTAAGGCCTGGGCACAAGTGCGGGCTAGGCTTAAGGCCGGGGCACAAGTGCGGGCTAGGCTTAAGGCCGGGGCACAAGTGCGGGCTAGGCTTAAGGCCGGGGCACAAGTGCGGGCTAGGCTTAAGGCCGGGGCACAAGTGCGGGCTAGGCTTAAGGCCGGGGCACAAGTGCGGGCTAGGCTTAAGGCCGGGGCACAAGTGCGGGCTAGACTTAAGGCCGGGGCACAAGTGCGGGCAAGGCTTAAGGCCGGGGCACAAGTGCGGGCTAGGCTTAAGGCCGGGGCACAAGTGCGGGCTAGGCTTAAGGCCGGGGCACAAGTGCGGGCTAGGCTTAAGGCCTGGGCACAAGTGCGGGCTAGGCTTAAGGCCTGGGCACAAGTGCAGTGTTGGCTAGGACCAAGGCAGGGGGCACAAGTGCTGGCTAGGCTTAAGGCATGGGCACAAGTGCTGGCTAGGCTTAAGGCATACAGCTAACTCTTTGCACTCTTTGCAAAA
Organism: Ranitomeya imitator; assembly: GCF_032444005.1. Classification (NCBI taxonomy): domain Eukaryota; kingdom Metazoa; phylum Chordata; class Amphibia; order Anura; family Dendrobatidae; genus Ranitomeya; species Ranitomeya imitator. Next base: position 412,703 of record NW_027194139.1, read on the forward strand.
AGGGTTAGGCACCCATAGGGGTGAAGAGCTAGCTTTCACCCCTCTACTCTGTACTTGGACATTTAGGACTAGATCCTTTGTTGTACAGTGCGGAGCCTCTCCATAACCCCATGCTCCAAGCAACCAGGCACTTCTTGTCTGTCCTCCGTAAATGGGTAATGCCTTCTTCCCCAATTACAGTCGTGCATGCGCATTCAGACGGGACAAGAGCGAAGAGCGTAAAGCTGGCCCTATGTGCATAACCAACATGAAGCTGAAGACAAAAACAAACAAACAAGCATTCAAGGGGCTCAAAAGTGCGGGCTAGGCTTAAGGCCTGGGCACAAGTGCGGGCTAGGCTTAAGGCCTGGGCACAAGTGCGGGCTAGGCTTAAGGCCTGGGCACAAGTGCGGGCTAGGCTTAAGGCCTGGGCACAAGTGCGGGCTAGGCTTAAGGCCTGGGCACAAGTGCGGGCTAGGCTTAAGGCCGGGGCACAAGTGCGGGCTAGGCTTAAGGCCTGGGCACAAGTGCGGGCTAGGCTTAAGGCCGGGGCACAAGTGCGGGCTAGGCTTAAGGCCTGGGCACAAGTGCGGGCTAGGCTTAAGGCCTGGGCACAAGTGCAGTGCTGGCTAGGACCAAGGCAGGGGGCACAAGTGCAGTGCTGGCTAGGACCAAGGCAGGGGGCACAAGTGCTGGCTAGGCTTAAGGCATGGGCACAAGTGCTGGCTAGGCTTAGGGCATACAGCTAACTCTTTGCACTCTTTGCATAAAGGGTTAGGCACCCATAGGGGTGAAGAGCTAGCTTTCACCCCTCTACTCTGTACTTGGACATTTAGGACTAGATCCTTTGTTGTACAGTGCAGAGCCTCTCCATAACCCCATGCTCCAAGCGACCAGGCACTTCTTGTCTGTCCTCCGTAAATGGGTAATGCCTTCTTCCCCAATTACAGTCATGCATGCGCATTCAGACGGGACAAGAGCGAAGAGCATAAAGCTGGCCCTATGTGCATAACCAACTTGAAGCTGAAGACAAAAACAAACAAACAAGCATTCAAGGGGCTCAAAAGTGCGGGCTAGGCTTAAGGCCTGGGCACAAGTGCAGGCTAGGCTTAAGGCCGGGGCACAAGTGCGGGCTAGGCTTAAGGCCGGGGCACAAGTGCGGGCTAGGCTTAAGGCCTGGGCACAAGTGCGGGCTAGGCTTAAGGCCGGGGCACAAGTGCGGGCTAGGCTTAAGGCCTGGGCACAAGTGCAGGCTAGGCTGAAGGCCGGGGCACAAGTGCGGGCTAGGCTGAAGGCCTGGGCACAAGTGCGGGCTAGGCTTAAGGCCGGGGCACAGGTGCGGGCTAGGCTTAAGGCCTGGGCACAAGTGCGGTCTAGGCTTAAGGCCTGGGCACAAGTGCGGGCTAGGCTTAAGGCCGGGGCACAAGTGCGGGCTAGGCTTAAGGCCGGGGCACAAGTGCGGGCTAGGCTTAAGGCCTGGGCACAAGTGCGGGCTAGGCTTAAGGCCTGGGCACAAGTGCGGTCTAGGCTTAAGGCCTGGGCACAAGTGCAGGCTAGGCTTAAGGCTTGGGCACAAATGTAGTGCTAGCTAGGATCAAGGCAGGGGGCACAAGTGCGGGCTAGGCTTAAGGCCTGGGCACAAGTGCGGGCTAGGCTTAAGGCCTGGGCACAAGTGCGGGCTAGGCTTAAGGCCTGGGCACAAGTGTGGGCTAGGCTTAAGGCCTGGGCACAAGTGCGGGCTAGGCTTAAGGCCTGGGCACAAGTGCGGGCTAGGCTTAAGGCCTGGGCACAAGTGCGGGCTAGGCTTAAGGCCTGGGCACAAGTGCGGGCTAGGCTTAAGGCCTGGGCACAAGTGCGGGCCAGGCTTAAGGCCTGGGCACAAGTGCGGGCCAGGCTTAAGGCCTGGGCACAAGTGCGGGCTAGGCTTAAGGCCTGGGCACAAGTGCGGGCTAGGCTTAAGGCCTGGGCACAAGTGCGGGCTAGGCTTAAGGCCTGGGCACAAGTGTGGGCTAGGCTTAAGGACTGGGCACACGTGCGGGCTAGGCTTAAGGCCGGGGCACAAGTGCGGGCTAGGCTTAAGGCCGGGGCACAAGTGCGGGCTAGGCTTAAGGCCGGGGCACAAGTGCGGGCTAGGCTTAAGGCCGGGGCACAAGTGCGGGCTAGGCTGAAGGCCGGGGCACAAGTGCGGGCTAGGCTGAAGGCCTGGGCACAAGTGCGGGCTAGGCTTAAGGCCGGGGCACAAGTGCGGGCTAGGCTTAAGGCCTGGGCACAAGTGCGGTCTAGGCTTAAGGCCTGGGCACAAGTGCGGTCTAGGCTTAAGGCCTGGGCACAAGTGCAGGCTAGGCTTAAGGCTTGGGCACAAGTGTAGTGCTAGCTAGGATCAAGGCAGGGGGCACAAGTGCGGGCTAGGCTTAAGGCCTGGGCACAAGTGCGGGCTAGGCTTAAGGCCTGGGCACAAGTGCGGGCTAGGCTTAAGGCCTGGGCACAAGTGCGGGCTAGGCTTAAGGCCTGGGCACAAGTGCGGGCTAGGCTTAAGGCCTGGGCACAAATGCGGGCCAGGCTTAAGGCCTGGGCACAAGTGCGGGCCAGGCTTAAGGCCTGGGCACAAGTGCGGGCCAGGCTTAAGGCCTGGGCACAAGTGCGGGCTTGGATTAAGGCCTGGGCACAAGTGCGGGCCAGGCTTAAGGCCTGGGCACAAGTGCGGGCTAGGCTTAAGGCCTGGGCACACGTGCGGGCTAGGCTTAAGGCCGGGGCACAAGTGCGGGCTAGGCTTAAGGCCGGGGCACAAGTGCGGGCTAGGCTTAAGGCCGGGGCACAAGTGCGGGCTAGGCTTAAGGCCGGGGCACAAGTGCGGGCTAGGCTTAAGGCCGGGGCACAAGTGCGGGCTAGGCTTAAGGCCGGGGCACAAGTGCGGGCTAGGCTTAAGGCCGGGGCACAAGTGCGGGCTAGGCTTAAGGCCTGGGCACAAGTGCGGGCTAGGCTTAAGGCCGGGGCACAAGTGCGGGCTAGGCTTAAGGCCGGGGCACAAGTGCGGGCTAGGCTTAAGGCCGGGGCACAAGTGCGGGCTAGGCTTAAGGCCTGGGCACAAGTGCGGGCTAGGCTTAAGGCCTGGGCACAAGTGCGGGCTAGGCTTAAGGCCTGGGCACAAGTGCGGGCTAGGCTTAAGGCCTGGGCACAAGTGCAGTGCTGGCTAGGACCAAGGCAGGGGGCACAAGTGCTGGCTAGGCTTAAGGCATGGGCACAAGTGCGGGCTAGGCTTAAGGCCTGGGCACAAGTGCGGGCTAGGCTTAAGGCCGGGGCACAAGTGCGGGCTAGGCTTAAGGCCGGGGCACAATTGCGGGCTAGGCTTAAGGCCGGGGCACAAGTGCGGGCTAGGCTTAAGGCCGGGGCACAAGTGCGGGCTAGGCTTAAGGCCGGGGCACAAGTGCGGGCTAGGCTTAAGGCCGGGGCACAAGTGCGGGCTAGGCTTATGGCCGGGGCACAAGTGCGGGCTAGGCTTAAGGCCGGGGCACAAGTGCGGGCTAGGCTTAAGGCCGGGGCACAAGTGCGGGCTAGGCTTAAGGCCGGGGCACAAGTGCGGGTTAGGCTTAAGGCTGGGGCACAAGTGCGGGCTAGGCTTAAGGCCGGGGCTCAAGTGCGGGCTAGGCTTAAGGCCTGGGCACAAGTGCGGGCTAGGCTTAAGGCCTGGGCACAAGTGCAGTGCTGGCTAGGACCAAGGCAGGGGGCACAAGTGCAGTGCTGGCTAGGACCAAGGCAGGGGGCACAAGTGCTGGCTAGGCTTAAGGCATGGGCACAAGTGCTGGCTAGGCTTAGGGCATACAGCTAACTCTTTGCACTCTTTGCATAAAGGGTTAGGCACCCATAGGGGTGAAGAGCTAGCTTTCACCCCTCTACTCTGTACTTGGACATTTAGGACTAGATCCTTTGTTGTACAGTGCAGAGCCTCTCCATAACCCCATGCTCCAAGCGACCAGGCACTTCTTGTCTGTCCTCCGTAAATGGGTAATGCCTTCTTCCCCAATTACAGTCATGCATGCGCATTCAGACGGGACAAGAGCGAAGAGCATAAAGCTGGCCCTATGTGCATAACCAACTTGAAGCTGAAGACAAAAACAAACAAACAAGCATTCAAGGGGCTCAAAAGTGCGGGCTAGGCTTAAGGCCTGGGCACAAGTGCAGGCTAGGCTTAAGGCCGGGGCACAAGTGCGGGCTAGGCTTAAGGCCGGGGCACAAGTGCGGGCTAGGCTTAAGGCCTGGGCACAAGTGCGGGCTAGGCTTAAGGCCGGGGCACAAGTGCGGGCTAGGCTTAAGGCCTGGGCACAAGTGCGGGCTAGGCTTAAGGCCTGGGCACAAGTGCGGGCTAGGCTTAAGGCCTGGGCACAAGTGCGGGCTAGGCTTAAGGCCTGGGCACAAGTGCGGGCTAGGCTTAAGGCCTGGGCACAAGTGCGGGCTAGGCTTAAGGCCGGGGCACAAGTGCGGGCTAGGCTTAAGGCCGGGGCACAAGTGCGGGCTAGGCTTAAGGCCTGGTCACAAGTGCGGGCTAGGCTTAAGGCCGGGGCACAAGTGCGGGCTAGGCTTAAGGCCTGGGCACAAGTGCGGGCTAGGCTTAAGGCCTGGGCACAAGTGCGGGCTAGGCTTAAGGCCTGGGCACAAGTGCGGGCTAGGCTTAAGGCCTGGGCACAAGTGCGGGCTAGGCTTAAGGCCTGGGCACAAGTGCGGGCTAGGCTTAAGGCCTGGGCACAAGTGCGGGCTAGGCTTAAGGCCTGGGCACAAGTGCGGGCTAGGCTTAAGGCCTGGGCACAAGTGCGGGCTAGGCTTAAGGCCTGGGCACAAGTGCGGGCTAGGCTTAAGGCCTGGGCACAAGTGCGGGCTAGGCTTAAGGCCTGGGCACAAGTGCGGGCTAGGCTTAAGGCCGGGGCACAAGTGCGGGCTAGGCTTAAGGCCGGGGCACAAGTGCGGGCTAGGCTTAAGGCCTGGGCACAAGTGCGGGCTAGGCTTAAGGCCTGGGCACAAGTGCGGTCTAGGCTTAAGGCCTGGGCACAAGTGCAGGCTAGGCTTAAGGCTTGGGCACAAATGTAGTGCTAGCTAGGATCAAGGCAGGGGGCACAAGTGCGGGCTAGGCTTAAGGCCTGGGCACAAGTGCGGGCTAGGCTTAAGGCCTGGGCACAAGTGCGGGCTAGGCTTAAGGCCTGGGCACAAGTGCGGGCTAGGCTTAAGGCCTGGGCACAAGTGCGGGCTAGGCTTAAGGCCTGGGCACAAGTGCGGGCTAGGCTTAAGGCCTGGGCACAAGTGCGGGCTAGGCTTAAGGCCTGGGCACAAGTGCGGGCTAGGCTTAAGGCCTGGGCACAAGTGCGGGCCAGGCTTAAGGCCTGGGCACAAGTGCGGGCCAGGCTTAAGGCCTGGGCACAAGTGCGGGCTAGGCTTAAGGCCTGGGCACAAGTGCGGGCTAGGCTTAAGGCCTGGGCACAAGTGCGGGCTAGGCTTAAGGCCTGGGCACAAGTGTGGGCTAGGCTTAAGGACTGGGCACACGTGCGGGCTAGGCTTAAGGCCGGGGCACAAGTGCGGGCTAGGCTTAAGGCCGGGGCACAAGTGCGGGCTAGGCTTAAGGCCGGGGCACAAGTGCGGGCTAGGCTTAAGGCCTGGGCACAAGTGCGGGCTAGGCTGAAGGCCGGGGCACAAGTGCGGGCTAGGCTGAAGGCCTGGGCACAAGTGCGGGCTAGGCTTAAGGCCGGGGCACAAGTGCGGGCTAGGCTTAAGGCCTGGGCACAAGTGCGGTCTAGGCTTAAGGCCTGGGCACAAGTGCGGTCTAGGCTTAAGGCCTGGGCACAAGTGCAGGCTAGGCTTAAGGCTTGGGCACAAGTGTAGTGCTAGCTAGGATCAAGGCAGGGGGCACAAGTGCGGGCTAGGCTTAAGGCCTGGGCACAAGTGCGGGCTAGGCTTAAGGCCTGGGCACAAGTGCGGGCTAGGCTTAAGGCCTGGGCACAAGTGCAGGCTAGGCTTAAGGCCTGGGCACAAGTGCAGGCTAGGCTTAAGGCCTGGGCACAAGTGCGGGCAAGGCTTAAGGCCTGGGCACAAGTGCGGGCTAGGCTTAAGGCCTGGGCACAAGTGCGGGCTAGGCTTAAGGCCTGGGCACAAGTGCGGGCTAGGCTGAAGGCCGCGGCACAAGTGCGGGCTAGGCTGAAGGCCTGGGCACAAGTGCGGGCTAGGCTTAAGGCCGGGGCACAAGTGCGGGCTAGGCTTAAGGACGGGGCACAAGTGCGGGCTAGGCTTAAGGCCTGGGCACAAGTGCGGGCTAGGCTTAAGGCCTGGGCACAAGTGCGGGCTAGGCTTAAGGCCTGGGCACAAGTGCAGTGCTGGCTAGGATCAAGGCAGGGGGCACAAGTGCTGGCTAGGCTTAAGGCCTGGGCACAAGTGCGGGCTAGGCTTAAGGACGGGGCACAAGTGCGGGCTAGGCTTAAGGCCTGGGCACAAGTGCGGGCTAGGCTTAAGGCCTGGGCACAAGTGCGGGCTAGGCTTAAGGCCTGGGCACAAGTGCGGGCTAGGCTTAAGGCCTGGGCACAAGTGCAGTGCTGGCTAGGACCAAGGCAGGGGGCACAAGTGATGGCTAGGCTTAAAGCATGGGCACAAGTGCGGGCTAGGCTTAAGGCCTGGGCACAAGTGCGGGCTAGGCTTAAGGCCGGGGCACAAGTGCGGGCTAGGCTTAAGGCCGGGGCACAAGTGCGGGCTAGGCTTAAGGCCTGGGCACAAGTGCGGGCTAGGCTGAAGGCCGGGGCACAAGTGCGGGCTAGGCTGAAGGCCTGGGCACAAGTGCGGGCTAGGCTTAAGGCCGGGGCACAGGTGCAGGCTAGGCTTAAGGCCTGGGCACAAGTGCGGTCTAGGCTTAAGGCCTGGGCACAAGTGCGGGCTAGGCTTAAGGCCGGGGCACAAGTGCGGGCTAGGCTTAAGGCCGGGGCACAAGTGCGGGCTAGGCTTAAGGCCTGGGCACAAGTGCGGGCTAGGCTTAAGGCCTGGGCACAAGTGCGGGCTAGGCTTAAGGCCTGGGCACAAGTGCGGTCTAGGCTTAAGGCCTGGGCACAAGTGCAGGCTAGGCTTAAGGCTTGGGCACAAATGTAGTGCTAGCTAGGATCAAGGCAGGGGGCACAAGTGCGGGCTAGGCTTAAGGCCTGGGCACAAGTGCGGGCTAGGCTTAAGGCCTGGGCACAAGTGCGGGCTAGGCTTAAGGCCTGGGCACAAGTGCGGGCTAGGCTTAAGGCCTGGGCACAAGTGCGGGCTAGGCTTAAGGCCTGGGCACAAGTGCGGGCTAGGCTTAAGGCCTGGGCACAAGTGCGGGCTAGGCTTAAGGCCTGGGCACAAGTGCGGGCTAGGCTTAAAGCCTGGGCACAAGTGCGGGCCAGGCTTAAGGCCTGGGCACAAGTGCGGGCCAGGCTTAAGGCCTGGGCACAAGTGCGGGCTAGGCTTAAGGCCTGGGCACAAGTGCGGGCTAGGCTTAAGGCCTGGGCACAAGTGCGGGCTAGGCTTAAGGCCTGGGCACAAGTGCGGGCTAGGCTTAAGGACTGGGCACACGTGCGGGCTAGGCTTAAGGCCGGGGCACAAGTGCGGGCTAGGCTTAAGGCCGGGGCACAAGTGCGGGCTAGGCTTAAGGCCGGGGCACAAGTGCGGGCTAGGCTTAAGGCCTGGGCACAAGTGCGGGCTAGGCTGAAGGTCGGGGCACAAGTGCGGGCTAGGCTGAAGGCCTGGGCACAAGTGCGGGCTAGGCTGAAGGCCTGGGCACAAGTGCGGGCTAGGCTTAAGGCCGGGGCACAAGTGCGGGCTAGGCTTAAGGCCTGGGCACAAGTGCGGTCTAGGCTTAAGGCCTGGGCACAAGTGCGGTCTAGGCTTAAGGCCTGGGCACAAGTGCAGGCTAGGCTTAAGGCTTGGGCACAAGTGTAGTGCTAGCTAGGATCAAGGCAGGGGGCACAAGTGCGGGCTAGGCTTAAGGCCTGGGCACAAGTGCGGGCTAGGCTTAAGGCCTGGGCACAAGTGCGGGCTAGGCTTAAGGCCTGGGCACAAGTGCAGGCTAGGCTTAAGGCCTGGGCACAAGTGCAGGCTAGGCTTAAGGCCTGGGCACAAGTGCGGGCAAGGCTTAAGGCCTGGGCACAAGTGCGGGCTAGGCTTAAGGCCTGGGCACAAGTGCGGGCTAGGCTTAAGGCCTGGGCACAAGTGCGGGCTAGGCTGAAGGCCGGGGCACAAGTGCGGGCTAGGCTGAAGGCCTGGGCACAAGTGCGGGCTAGGCTTAAGGCCGGGGCACAAGTGCGGGCTAGGCTTAAGGCCTGGGCACAAGTGCGGTCTAGGCTTAAGGCCTGGGCACAAGTGCGGGCTAGGCTTAAGGCCTGGGCACAAGTGCGGGCTAGGCTTAAGGCCGGGGCACAAGTGCGGGCTAGGCTTAAGGCCTGGGCACAAGTGCGGGCTAGGCTTAAGGCCTGGGCACAAGTGCGGTCTAGGCTTAAGGCCTGGGCACAAGTGCAGGCTAGGCTTAAGGCTTGGGCACAAGTGTAGTGCTAGCTAGGATCAAGGCAGGGGGCACAAGTGCGGGCTAGGCTTAAGGCCTGGGCACAAGTGCGGGCTAGGCTTAAGGCCTGGGCACAAGTGCATTGCTGGCTAGGATCAAGGCAGGGGGCACAAGTGCTGGCTAGGCTTAAGGCCTGGGTACAAGTGCGGGCTAGGCTTAAGGACGGGGCACAAGTGCGGGCTAGGCTTAAGGCCTGGGCACAAGTGTGGGCTAGGCTTAAGGCCTGGGCACAAGTGCGGGCTAGGCTTAAGGCCTGGGCACAAGTGCAGTGCTGGCTAGGACCAAGGCAGGGGGCACAAGTGACGGCTAGGCTTAAGGCATGGGCACAAGTGCGGGCTAGGCTTAAGGCCTGGGCACAAGTGCGGGCTAGGCTTAAGGCCGGGGCACAAGTGCGGGCTAGGCTTAAGGCCGGGGCACAAGTGCGGGCTAGGCTTAAGGCCGGGGCACAAGTGCGGGCTAGGCTTAAGGCCGGGGCACAAGTGCGGGCTAGGCTTAAGGCCGGGGCACAAGTGCGGGCTAGGCTTAAGGCCGGGGCACAAGTGCGGGCTAGACTTAAGGCCGGGGCACAAGTGCGGGCAAGGCTTAAGGCCGGGGCACAAGTGCGGGCTAGGCTTAAGGCCGGGGCACAAGTGCGGGCTAGGCTTAAGGCCGGGGCACAAGTGCGGGCTAGGCTTAAGGCCTGGGCACAAGTGCGGGCTAGGCTTAAGGCCTGGGCACAAGTGCAGTGTTGGCTAGGACCAAGGCAGGGGGCACAAGTGCTGGCTAGGCTTAAGGCATGGGCACAAGTGCTGGCTAGGCTTAAGGCATACAGCTAACTCTTTGCACTCTTTGCAAAAAGGGTTAGGCACCCATAGGGGTGAAGAGCTAGCTTTCACCCCTCTACTCTGTACTTGGACATTTAGGACTAGATCCTTTGTTGTACAGTGCGGAGCCTCTCCATAACCCCATGCTCCAAGCAACCAGGCACTTCTTGTCTGTCCTCCGTAAATGGGTAATGCCTTCTTCCCCAATTACAGTCGTGCATGCGCATTCAGACGGGACAAGAGCGAAGAGCGTAAAGCTGGCCCTATGTGCATAACCAACATGAAGCTGAAGACAAAAACAAACAAACAAGCATTCAAGGGGCTCAAAAGTGCGGGCTAGGCTTAAGGCCTGGGCACAAGTGCGGGCTAGGCTTAAGGCCTGGGCACAAGTGCGGGCTAGGCTTAAGGCCTGGGCACAAGTGCGGGCTAGGCTTAAGGCCTGGGCACAAGTGCGGGCTAGGCTTAAGGCCTGGGCACAAGTGCGGGCTAGGCTTAAGGCCGGGGCACAAGTGCGGGCTAGGCTTAAGGCCTGGGCACAAGTGCGGGCTAGGCTTAAGGCCGGGGCACAAGTGCAGTGCTGGCTAGGATCAAGGCAGGGGGCACAAGTGCTGGCTAGGCTTCAGGCCGGGGCACAAGAGCGGGCTAGGCTGAAGGCCGGGGCACAAGTGCGGGCTAGGCTTAAGGCCGGGTCACAAGTGCGGGCTAGGCTTAAGGCCGGGGCACAAGTGCGGGCTAGGCTTAAGGCCTGGGCACAAGTGCGGGCTAGGCTTAAGGCCGGGGCACAAGTGCGGGCTAGGCTGAAGGCCTGGGCACAAGTGCGGGCTAGGCTTAAGGCCTGGGCACAAGTGCAGTGCTGGCTAGGATCAAGGCAGGGGGCACAAGTGCTGGCTAGGCTTAAGGCCTGGGCACAAGTGCGGGCTAGGCTTAAGGACGGGGCACAAGTGCGGGCTAGGCTTAAGGCCTGGGCACAAGTGCGGGCTAGGCTTAAGGCCTGGGCACAAGTGCGGGCTAGGCTTAAGGCCTGGGCACAAGTGCGGGCTAGGCTTAAGGCCTGGGCACAAGTGCAGTGCTGGCTAGGACCAAGGCAGGGGGCACAAGTGATGGCTAGGCTTAAAGCATGGGCACAAGTGCGGGCTAGGCTTAAGGCCTGGGCACAAGTGCGGGCTAGGCTTAAGGCCGGGGCACAAGTGCGGGCTAGGCTTAAGGCCGGGGCACAAGTGCGGGCTAGGCTTAAGGCCGGGGCACAAGTGCGGGCTAGGCTTAAGGCCTGGGCACAAGTGCGGGCTAGGCTTAAGGCCTGGGCACAAGTGCAGTGTTGGCTAGGACCAAGGCAGGGGGCACAAGTGCTGGCTAGGCTTAAGGCATGGGCACAAGTGCTGGCTAGGCTTAAGGCATACAGCTAACTCTTTGCACTCTTTGCAAAAAGGGTTAGGCACCCATAGGGGTGAAGAGCTAGCTTTCACCCCTCTACTCTGTACTTGGACATTTAGGACTAGATCCTTTGTTGTACAGTGCGGAGCCTCTCCATAACCCCATGCTCCAAGCAACCAGGCACTTCTTGTCTGTCCTCCGTAAATGGGTAATGCCTTCTTCCCCAATTACAGTCGTGCATGCGCATTCAGACGGGACAAGAGCGAAGAGCGTAAAGCTGGCCCTATGTGCATAACCAACATGAAGCTGAAGACAAAAACAAACAAACAAGCATTCAAGGGGCTCAAAAGTGCGGGCTAGGCTTAAGGCCTGGGCACAAGTGCGGGCTAGGCTTAAGGCCTGGGCACAAGTGCGGGCTAGGCTTAAGGCCTGGGCACAAGTGCGGGCTAGGCTTAAGGCCTGGGCACAAGTGCGGGCTAGGCTTAAGGCCTGGGCACAAGTGCGGGCTAGGCTTAAGGCCGGGGCACAAGTGCGGGCTAGGCTTAAGGCCTGGGCACAAGTGCGGGCTAGGCTTAAGGCCGGGGCACAAGTGCAGTGCTGGCTAGGATCAAGGCAGGGGGCACAAGTGCTGGCTAGGCTTCAGGCCGGGGCACAAGAGCGGGCTAGGCTGAAGGCCGGGGCACAAGTGCGGGCTAGGCTTAAGGCCGGGTCACAAGTGCGGGCTAGGCTTAAGGCCGGGGCACAAGTGCGGGCTAGGCTTAAGGCCTGGGCACAAGTGCGGGCTAGGCTTAAGGCCAGGGCACAAGTGCGGGCTAGGCTGAAGGCCTGGGCACAAGTGCGGGCTAGGCTTAAGGCCTGGGCACAAGTGCAGTGCTGGCTAGGATCAAGGCAGGGGGCACAAGTGCTGGCTAGGCTTAAGGCCTGGGCACAAGTGCGGGCTAGGCTTAAGGACGGGGCACAAGTGCGGGCTAGGCTTAAGGCCTGGGCACAAGTGCGGGCTAGGCTTAAGGCCTGGGCACAAGTGCGGGCTAGGCTTAAGGCCTGGGCACAAGTGCGGGCTAGGCTTAAGGCCTGGGCACAAGTGCAGTGCTGGCTAGGACCAAGGCAGGGGGCACAAGTGATGGCTAGGCTTAAAGCATGGGCACAAGTGCGGGCTAGGCTTAAGGCCTGGGCACAAGTGCGGGCTAGGCTTAAGGCCGGGGCACAAGTGCGGGCTAGGCTTAAGGCCGGGGCACAAGTGCGGGCTAGGCTTAAGGCCTGGGCACAAGTGCGGGCTAGGCTGAAGGCCGGGGCACAAGTGCGGGCTAGGCTGAAGGCCTGGGCACAAGTGCAGGCTAGGCTTAAGGCCGGGGCACAGGTGCGGGCTAGGCTTAAGGCCTGGGCACAAGTGCGGTCTAGGCTTAAGGCCTGGGCACAAGTGCGGGCTAGGCTTAAGGCCGGGGCACAAGTGCGGGCTAGGCTTAAGGCCGGGGCACAAGTGCGGGCTAGGCTTAAGGCCTGGGCACAAGTGCGGGCTAGGCTTAAGGCCTGGGCACAAGTGCGGTCTAGGCTTAAGGCCTGGGCACAAGTGCAGGCTAGGCTTAAGGCTTGGGCACAAATGTAGTGCTAGCTAGGATCAAGGCAGGGGGCACAAGTGCGGGCTAGGCTTAAGGCCTGGGCACAAGTGCGGGCTAGGCTTAAGGCCTGGGCACAAGTGCGGGCTAGGCTTAAGGCCTGGGCACAAGTGCGGGCTAGGCTTAAGGCCTGGGCACAAGTGCGGGCTAGGCTTAAGGCCTGGGCACAAGTGCGGGCTAGGCTTAAGGCCTGGGCACAAGTGCGGGCTAGGCTTAAGGCCTGGGCACAAGTGCGGGCTAGGCTTAAGGCCTGGGCACAAGTGCGGGCCAGGCTTAAGGCCTGGGCACAAGTGCGGGCCAGGCTTAAGGCCTGGGCACAAGTGCGGGCTAGGCTTAAGGCCTGGGCACAAGTGCGGGCTAGGCTTAAGGCCTGGGCACAAGTGCGGGCTAGGCTTAAGGCCTGGGCACAAGTGTGGGCTAGGCTTAAGGACTGGGCACACGTGCGGGCTAGGCTTAAGGCCGGGGCACAAGTGCGGGCTAGGCTTAAGGCCGGGGCACAAGTGCGGGCTAGGCTTAAGGCCGGGGCACAAGTGCGGGCTAGGCTTAAGGCCTGGGCACAAGTGCGGGCTAGGCTGAAGGCCGGGGCACAAGTGCGGGCTAGGCTGAAGGCCTGGGCACAAGTGCGGGCTAGGCTTAAGGCCGGGGCACAAGTGCGGGCTAGGCTTAAGGCCTGGGCACAAGTGCGGTCTAGGCTTAAGGCCTGGGCACAAGTGCGGTCTAGGCTTAAGGCCTGGGCACAAGTGCAGGCTAGGCTTAAGGCTTGGGCACAAGTGTAGTGCTAGCTAGGATCAAGGCAGGGGGCACAAGTGCGGGCTAGGCTTAAGGCCTGGGCACAAGTGCGGGCTAGGCTTAAGGCCTGGGCACAAGTGCGGGCTAGGCTTAAGGCCTGGGCACAAGTGCAGGCTAGGCTTAAGGCCTGGGCACAAGTGCAGGCTAGGCTTAAGGCCTGGGCACAAGTGCGGGCAAGGCTTAAGGCCTGGGCACAAGTGCGGGCTAGGCTTAAGGCCTGGGCACAAGTGCGGGCTAGGCTTAAGGCCTGGGCACAAGTGCGGGCTAGGCTGAAGGCCGCGGCACAAGTGCGGGCTAGGCTGAAGGCCTGGGCACAAGTGCGGGCTAGGCTTAAGGCCGGGGCACAAGTGCGGGCTAGGCTTAAGGCCTGGGCACAAGTGCGGTCTAGGCTTAAGGCCTGGGCACAAGTGCGGGCTAGGCTTAAGGCCTGGGCACAAGTGCGGGCTAGGCTTAAGGCCGGGGCACAAGTGCGGGCTAGGCTTAAGGCCTGGGCACAAGTGCGGGCTAGGCTTAAGGCCTGGGCACAAGTGCGGTCTAGGCTTAAGGCCTGGGCACAAGTGCAGGCTAGGCTTAAGGCTTGGGCACAAGTGTAGTGCTAGCTAGGATCAAGGCAGGGGGCACAAGTGCGGGCTAGGCTTAAGGCCTGGGCACAAGTGCGGGCTAGGCTTAAGGCCTGGGCACAAGTGCGGGCTAGGCTTAAGGCCGGGGCACAAGTGCGGGCTAGGCTTAAGGCCGGGGCACAATTGCGGGCTAGGCTTAAGGCCGGGGCACAAGTGCGGGCTAGGCTTAAGGCCGGGGCACAAGTGCGGGCTAGGCTTAAGGCCGGGGCACAAGTGCGGGCTAGGCTTAAGGCCGGGGCACAAGTGCGGGCTAGGCTTATGGCCGGGGCACAAGTGCGGGCTAGGCTTAAGGCCGGGGCACAAGTGCGGGCTAGGCTTAAGGCCGGGGCACAAGTGCGGGCTAGGCTTAAGGCCGGGGCACAAGTGCGGGTTAGGCTTAAGGCTGGGGCACAAGTGCGGGCTAGGCTTAAGGCCGGGGCTCAAGTGCGGGCTAGGCTTAAGGCCTGGGCACAAGTGCGGGCTAGGCTTAAGGCCTGGGAACAAGTGCAGTGCTGGCTAGGACCAAGGCAGGGGGCACAAGTGCAGTGCTGGCTAGGACCAAGGCAGGGGGCACAAGTGCTGGCTAGGCTTAAGGCATGGGCACAAGTGCTGGCTAGGCTTAGGGCATACAGCTAACTCTTTGCACTCTTTGCATAAAGGGTTAGGCACCCATAGGGGTGAAGAGCTAGCTTTCACCCCTCTACTCTGTACTTGGACATTTAGGACTAGATCCTTTGTTGTACAGTGCAGAGCCTCTCCATAACCCCATGCTCCAAGCGACCAGGCACTTCTTGTCTGTCCTCCGTAAATGGGTAATGCCTTCTTCCCCAATTACAGTCATGCATGCGCATTCAGACGGGACAAGAGCGAAGAGCATAAAGCTGGCCCTATGTGCATAACCAACTTGAAGCTGAAGACAAAAACAAACAAACAAGCATTCAAGGGGCTCAAAAGTGCGGGCTAGGCTTAAGGCCTGGGCACAAGTGCAGGCTAGGCTTAAGGCCGGGGCACAAGTGCGGGCTAGGCTTAAGGCCGGGGCACAAGTGCGGGCTAGGCTTAAGGCCTGGGCACAAGTGCGGGCTAGGCTTAAGGCCGGGGCACAAGTGCGGGCTAGGCTTAAGGCCTGGGCACAAGTGCGGGCTAGGCTTAAGGCCTGGGCACAAGTGCGGGCTAGGCTTAAGGCCTGGGCACAAGTGCGGGCTAGGCTTAAGGCCTGGGCACAAGTGCGGGCTAGGCTTAAGGCCTGGGCACAAGTGCGGGCTAGGCTTAAGGCCGGGGCACAAGTGCGGGCTAGGCTTAAGGCCGGGGCACAAGTGCGGGCTAGGCTTAAGGCCTGGGCACAAGTGCGGGCTAGGCTTAAGGCCGGGGCACAAGTGCGGGCTAGGCTTAAGGCCTGGGCACAAGTGCGGGCTAGGCTTAAGGCCTGGGCACAAGTGCGGGCTAGGCTTAAGGCCTGGGCACAAGTGCGGGCTAGGCTTAAGGCCTGGGCACAAGT
Organism: Ranitomeya imitator; assembly: GCF_032444005.1. Lineage (NCBI taxonomy): Eukaryota > Metazoa > Chordata > Amphibia > Anura > Dendrobatidae > Ranitomeya > Ranitomeya imitator. The sequence continues at coordinate 427,900 of NW_027194139.1, forward strand.
GCGGGCTAGGCTTAAGGCCTGGGCACAAGTGCGGGCTAGGCTTAAGGCCTGGGCACAAGTGCGGGCTAGGCTTAAGGCCTGGGCACAAGTGCGGGCTAGGCTTAAGGCCTGGGCACAAGTGCGGGCTAGGCTTAAGGCCTGGGCACAAGTGCGGGCTAGGCTTAAGGCCTGGGCACAAGTGCGGGCTAGGCTTAAGGCCTGGGCACAAGTGCAGTGCTGGCTAGGATCAAGGCAGGGGGCACAAGTGCTGGCTAGGCTTAAGGCCGGGGCACAAGAGCGGGCTAGGCTGAAGGCCGGGGCACAAGTGCGGGCTAGGCTTAAGGCCGGGTCACAAGTGCGGGCCAGGCTTAAGGCCTGGGCACAAGTGCGGGCTAGGCTTAAGGCCTGGGCACAAGTGCGGGCTAGGCTTAAGTCCTGGGCACAAGTGCGGGCTAGGCTTAAGGCCTGGGCACAAGTGCGGGCTAGGCTTAAGGACTGGGCACACGTGCGGGCTAGGCTTAAGGCCGGGGCACAAGTGCGGGCTAGGCTTAAGGCCGGGGCACAAGTGCGGGCTAGGCTTAAGGCCGGGGCACAAGTGCGGGCTAGGCTTAAGGCCTGGGCACAAGTGCGGGCTAGGCTGAAGGCCGGGGCACAAGTGCGGGCTAGGCTGAAGGCCTGGGCACAAGTGCGGGCTAGGCTTAAGGCCGGGGCACAAGTGCGGGCTAGGCTTAAGGCCTGGGCACAAGTGCGGTCTAGGCTTAAGGCCTGGGCACAAGTGCGGTCTAGGCTTAAGGCCTGGGCACAAGTGCAAGCTAGGCTTAAGGCTTGGGCACAAGTGTAGTGCTAGCTAGGATCAAGGCAGGGGGCACAAGTGCGGGCTAGGCTTAAGGCCTGGGCACAAGTGCGGGCTAGGCTTAAGGCCTGGGCACAAGTGCGGGCTAGGCTTAAGGCCTGGGCACAAGTGCAGGCTAGGCTTAAGGCCTGGGCACAAGTGCAGGCTAGGCTTAAGGCCTGGGCACAAGTGCGGGCAAGGCTTAAGGCCTGGGCACAAGTGCGGGCTAGGCTTAAGGCCTGGGCACAAGTGCGGGCTAGGCTTAAGGCCTGGGCACAAGTGCGGGCTAGGCTGAAGGCCGGGGCACAAGTGCGGGCTAGGCTGAAGGCCTGGGCACAAGTGCGGGCTAGGCTTAAGGCCGGGGCACAAGTGCGGGCTAGGCTTAAGGCCTGGGCACAAGTGCGGTCTAGGCTTAAGGCCTGGGCACAAGTGCGGGCTAGGCTTAAGGCCTGGGCACAAGTGCGGGCTAGGCTTAAGGCCGGGGCACAAGTGCGGGCTAGGCTTAAGGCCTGGGCACAAGTGCGGGCTAGGCTTAAGGCCTGGGCACAAGTGCGGTCTAGGCTTAAGGCCTGGGCACAAGTGCAGGCTAGGCTTAAGGCTTGGGCACAAGTGTAGTGCTAGCTAGGATCATGGCAGGGGGCACAAGTGCGGGCTAGGCTTAAGGCCTGGGCACAAGTGCTGGCTAGGCTTATGGCCGGGGCACAAGTGCGGGCTAGGCTTATGGCCGGGGCACAAGTGCGGGCTAGGCTTAAGGCCGGGGCACAAGTGCGGGCTAGGCTTAAGGCCGGGGCACAAGTGCGGGCTAGGCTTAAGGCCGGGGCACAAGTGCGGGTTAGGCTTAAGGCTGGGGCACAAGTGCGGGCTAGGCTTAAGGCCGGGGCACAAGTGCGGGCTAGGCTTAAGGCCTGGGCACAAGTGCGGGCTAGGCTTAAGGCCTGGGCACAAGTGCAGTGCTGGCTAGGACCAAGGCAGGGGGCACAAGTGCAGTGCTGGCTAGGACCAAGGCAGGGGGCACAAGTGCTGGCTAGGCTTAAGGCATGGGCACAAGTGCTGGCTAGGCTTAGGGCATACAGCTAACTCTCTGCACTCTTTGCATAAAGGGTTAGGCACCCATAGGGGTGAAGAGCTAGCTTTCACCCCTCTACTCTGTACTTGGACATTTAGGACTAGATCCTTTGTTGTACAGTGCAGAGCCTCTCCATAACCCCATGCTCCAAGCGACCAGGCACTTCTTGTCTGTCCTCCGTAAATGGGTAATGCCTTCTTCCCCAATTACAGTCATGCATGCGCATTCAGACGGGACAAGAGCGAAGAGCATAAAGCTGGCCCTATGTGCATAACCAACTTGAAGCTGAAGACAAAAACAAACAAACAAGCATTCAAGGGGCTCAAAAGTGCAGGCTAGGCTTAAGGCCTGGGCACAAGTGCGGGCTAGGCTTAAGGCCGGGGCACAAGTGCGGGCTAGGCTTAAGGCCGGGGCACAAGTGCGGGCTAGGCTTAAGGCCTGGGCACAAGTGCGGGCTAGGCTTAAGGCCGGGGCACAAGTGCGGGCTAGGCTTAAGGCCTGGGCACAAGTGCGGGCTAGGCTTAAGGCCTGGGCACAAGTGCGGGCTAGGCTTAAGGCCTGGGCACAAGTGCGGGCTAGGCTTAAGGCCTGGGCACAAGTGCGGGCTAGGCTTAAGGCCTGGGCACAAGTGCGGGCTAGGCTTAAGGCCTGGGCACAAGTGCGGGCTAGGCTTAAGGCCTGGGCACAAGTGCGGGCTAGGCTTAAGGCCTGGGCACAAGTGCGGGCTAGGCTTAAGGCCTGGGCACAAGTGCGGGCTAGGCTTAAGGCCTGGGCACAAGTGCGGGCTAGGCTTAAGGCCTGGGCACAAGTGCGGGCTAGGCTTAAGGCCTGGGCACAAGTGCAGTGCTGGCTAGGATCAAGGCAGGGGGCACAAGTGCTGGCTAGGCTTAAGGCCGGGGCACAAGAGCGGGCTAGGCTGAAGGCCGGGGCACAAGTGCGGGCTAGGCTTAAGGCCGGGTCACAAGTGCGGGCTAGGCTTAAGGCCGGGGCACAAGTGCGGGCTAGGCTTAAGGCCTGGGCACAAGTGCGGGCTAGGCTTAAGGCCGGGGCACAAGTGCGGGCTAGGCTTAAGGCCTGGGCACAAGTGCGGGCTAGGCTTAAGGCCTGGGCACAAGTGCAGTGCTGGCTAGGACCAAGGCAGGGGGCACAAGTGATGGCTAGGCTTAAGGCCGAGGCACAAGTGCGGGCTAGGCTTAAGGCCGGGGCACAAGTGCGGGCTAGGCTTAAGGCCGGAGCACAAGTGCGGGCTAGGCTTAAGGACGGGGCACAAGTGCGGGCTAGGCTTAAGGCCTGGGCACAAGTGCAGTGCTGGCTAGGATCAAGGCAGGGGGCACAAGTGCTGGCTAGGCTTAAGGCCGAGGCACAAGTGCGGGCTAGGCTTAAGGCCGGGGCACAAGTGCGGGCTAGGCTTAAGGCCGGGGCACAAGTGCGGGCTAGGCTTAAGGCTGGGGCACAAGTGCGGGCTAGGCTTAAGGCAGGGGCACAAGTGTGGGCTAGGCTTAAGGCCGGGGCACAAGTGTGGGCTAGGCTTAAGGCCTGGGCACAAGTGCGGGCTAGGCTTAAGGCCTGGACACAAGTGCGGGCTAGGCTTAAGGCCTGGGCACAAGTGCAGTGCTGGCTAGGACCAAGGCAGGGGGCACAAGTGATGGCTAGGCTTAAGGCATGGGCACAAGTGCAGGCTAGGCTTAAGGCCGGGGCACAAGTGCGGGCTAGGCTTAAGGCCGGGGCACAAGTGCGGGCTAGGCTTAAGGCCAGGGCACAAATGCGCGCTAGGCTTAAGGCCGGGGCACAAGTGCGGGCTAGGCTTAAGGCCTGGGCACAAGTGCAGTGCTGGCTAGGACCAAGGCAGGGGGCACAAGTGATGGCTAGGCTTAAGGCCTGGGCACAAGTGCGGGCTAGGCTTAAGGCCTGGGCACAAGTGCAGTGCTGGCTAGGACCAAGGCAGGGGGCACAAGTGATGGCTAGGCTTAAGGCCGGGGCACAAGTGCGGGCTAGGCTTAAAGCCTGGGCACAAGTGCGGGCTAGGCTTAATGCCTGGGCACAAGTGCGGGCTAGGCTTAAGGCCTGGGCACAAGTGCAGGCTAGGCTTAAGGCTTGGGCACAAGTGTAGTGCTGGCTAGGATCAAGGCAGGGGGCACAAGTGCGGGCTAGGCTTAAGGCCTGGGCACAAGTGCGGGCTAGGCTTAAGGCCTGGGCACAAGTGCGGGCTAGGCTTAAGGCCTGGGCACAAGTGCGGGCTAGGCTGAAGGCCGGGGCACAAGTGCGGGCTAGGCTTAAGGCCTGGGCACAAGTGCGATCTAGGCTTAAGGCCTGGGCACAAGTGCAGGCTAGGCTTAAGGCCTGGGCACAAGTGCAGGCTAGGCTTAAGGCCTGGGCACAAGTGCGGGCTAGGCTTAAGGCCGGGGCACAAGTGCGGGCTAGGCTTAAGGCCTGGGCACAAGTGCGGGCTAGGCTTAAGGCCTGGGCACAAGTGCGGTCTCGGCTTAAGGCCTGGGCACAAGTGCAGGCGAGGCTTAAGGCTTGGGCACAAGTGTAGTGCTGGCTAGGATCAAGGCAGGGGGCACAAGTGCGGGCTAGGCTTAAGGCCTGGGCACAAGTGCGGGCTAGGCTTAAGGCCGGGGCACAAGTGCGGGCTAGGCTTAAGGCCGGGGCACAAGTGCGGGCTAGGCTTAAGGCCTGGGCACAAGTGCGGGCTAGGCTTAAGGCCGGGGCACAAGTGCGGGCTAGGCTTAAGGCCTGGGCACAAGTGCGGGCTAGGCTTAAGGCCTGGGCACAAGTGCGGGCTAGGCTTAAGGCCTGGGCACAAGTGCGGGCTAGGCTTAAGGCCTGGGCACAAGTGCGGGCTAGGCTTAAGGCCTGGGCACAAGTGCGGGCTAGGCTTAAGGCCTGGGCACAAGTGCGGGCTAGGCTTAAGGCCTGGGCACAAGTGCGGGCTAGGCTTAAGGCCTGGGCACAAGTGCGGGCTAGGCTTAAGGCCTGGGCACAAGTGCGGGCTAGGCTTAAGGCCTGGGCACAAGTGCGGGCTAGGCTTAAGGCCTGGGCACAAGTGCAGTGCTGGCTAGGATCAAGGCAGGGGGCACAAGTGCTGGCTAGGCTTAAGGCCGGGGCACAAGAGCGGGCTAGGCTGAAGGCCGGGGCACAAGTGCGGGCTAGGCTTAAGGCCGGGTCACAAGTGCGGGCCAGGCTTAAGGCCTGGGCACAAGTGCGGGCTAGGCTTAAGGCCTGGGCACAAGTGCGGGCTAGGCTTAAGTCCTGGGCACAAGTGCGGGCTAGGCTTAAGGCCTGGGCACAAGTGCGGGCTAGGCTTAAGGACTGGGCACACGTGCGGGCTAGGCTTAAGGCCGGGGCACAAGTGCGGGCTAGGCTTAAGGCCGGGGCACAAGTGCGGGCTAGGCTTAAGGCCGGGGCACAAGTGCGGGCTAGGCTTAAGGCCTGGGCACAAGTGCGGGCTAGGCTGAAGGCCGGGGCACAAGTGCGGGCTAGGCTGAAGGCCTGGGCACAAGTGCGGGCTAGGCTTAAGGCCGGGGCACAAGTGCGGGCTAGGCTTAAGGCCTGGGCACAAGTGCGGTCTAGGCTTAAGGCCTGGGCACAAGTGCGGTCTAGGCTTAAGGCCTGGGCACAAGTGCAAGCTAGGCTTAAGGCTTGGGCACAAGTGTAGTGCTAGCTAGGATCAAGGCAGGGGGCACAAGTGCGGGCTAGGCTTAAGGCCTGGGCACAAGTGCGGGCTAGGCTTAAGGCCTGGGCACAAGTGCGGGCTAGGCTTAAGGCCTGGGCACAAGTGCAGGCTAGGCTTAAGGCCTGGGCACAAGTGCAGGCTAGGCTTAAGGCCTGGGCACAAGTGCGGGCAAGGCTTAAGGCCTGGGCACAAGTGCGGGCTAGGCTTAAGGCCTGGGCACAAGTGCGGGCTAGGCTTAAGGCCTGGGCACAAGTGCGGGCTAGGCTGAAGGCCGGGGCACAAGTGCGGGCTAGGCTGAAGGCCTGGGCACAAGTGCGGGCTAGGCTTAAGGCCGGGGCACAAGTGCGGGCTAGGCTTAAGGCCTGGGCACAAGTGCGGTCTAGGCTTAAGGCCTGGGCACAAGTGCGGGCTAGGCTTAAGGCCTGGGCACAAGTGCGGGCTAGGCTTAAGGCCGGGGCACAAGTGCGGGCTAGGCTTAAGGCCTGGGCACAAGTGCGGGCTAGGCTTAAGGCCTGGGCACAAGTGCGGTCTAGGCTTAAGGCCTGGGCACAAGTGCAGGCTAGGCTTAAGGCTTGGGCACAAGTGTAGTGCTAGCTAGGATCATGGCAGGGGGCACAAGTGCGGGCTAGGCTTAAGGCCTGGGCACAAGTGCTGGCTAGGCTTATGGCCGGGGCACAAGTGCGGGCTAGGCTTATGGCCGGGGCACAAGTGCGGGCTAGGCTTAAGGCCGGGGCACAAGTGCGGGCTAGGCTTAAGGCCGGGGCACAAGTGCGGGCTAGGCTTAAGGCCGGGGCACAAGTGCGGGTTAGGCTTAAGGCTGGGGCACAAGTGCGGGCTAGGCTTAAGGCCGGGGCACAAGTGCGGGCTAGGCTTAAGGCCTGGGCACAAGTGCGGGCTAGGCTTAAGGCCTGGGCACAAGTGCAGTGCTGGCTAGGACCAAGGCAGGGGGCACAAGTGCAGTGCTGGCTAGGACCAAGGCAGGGGGCACAAGTGCTGGCTAGGCTTAAGGCATGGGCACAAGTGCTGGCTAGGCTTAGGGCATACAGCTAACTCTCTGCACTCTTTGCATAAAGGGTTAGGCACCCATAGGGGTGAAGAGCTAGCTTTCACCCCTCTACTCTGTACTTGGACATTTAGGACTAGATCCTTTGTTGTACAGTGCAGAGCCTCTCCATAACCCCATGCTCCAAGCGACCAGGCACTTCTTGTCTGTCCTCCGTAAATGGGTAATGCCTTCTTCCCCAATTACAGTCATGCATGCGCATTCAGACGGGACAAGAGCGAAGAGCATAAAGCTGGCCCTATGTGCATAACCAACTTGAAGCTGAAGACAAAAACAAACAAACAAGCATTCAAGGGGCTCAAAAGTGCAGGCTAGGCTTAAGGCCTGGGCACAAGTGCGGGCTAGGCTTAAGGCCGGGGCACAAGTGCGGGCTAGGCTTAAGGCCGGGGCACAAGTGCGGGCTAGGCTTAAGGCCTGGGCACAAGTGCGGGCTAGGCTTAAGGCCGGGGCACAAGTGCGGGCTAGGCTTAAGGCCTGGGCACAAGTGCGGGCTAGGCTTAAGGCCTGGGCACAAGTGCGGGCTAGGCTTAAGGCCTGGGCACAAGTGCGGGCTAGGCTTAAGGCCTGGGCACAAGTGCGGGCTAGGCTTAAGGCCTGGGCACAAGTGCGGGCTAGGCTTAAGGCCTGGGCACAAGTGCGGGCTAGGCTTAAGGCCTGGGCACAAGTGCGGGCTAGGCTTAAGGCCTGGGCACAAGTGCGGGCTAGGCTTAAGGCCTGGGCACAAGTGCGGGCTAGGCTTAAGGCCTGGGCACAAGTGCGGGCTAGGCTTAAGGCCTGGGCACAAGTGCGGGCTAGGCTTAAGGCCTGGGCACAAGTGCAGTGCTGGCTAGGATCAAGGCAGGGGGCACAAGTGCTGGCTAGGCTTAAGGCCGGGGCACAAGAGCGGGCTAGGCTGAAGGCCGGGGCACAAGTGCGGGCTAGGCTTAAGGCCGGGTCACAAGTGCGGGCTAGGCTTAAGGCCGGGGCACAAGTGCGGGCTAGGCTTAAGGCCTGGGCACAAGTGCGGGCTAGGCTTAAGGCCGGGGCACAAGTGCGGGCTAGGCTTAAGGCCTGGGCACAAGTGCGGGCTAGGCTTAAGGCCTGGGCACAAGTGCAGTGCTGGCTAGGACCAAGGCAGGGGGCACAAGTGATGGCTAGGCTTAAGGCCGAGGCACAAGTGCGGGCTAGGCTTAAGGCCGGGGCACAAGTGCGGGCTAGGCTTAAGGCCGGAGCACAAGTGCGGGCTAGGCTTAAGGACGGGGCACAAGTGCGGGCTAGGCTTAAGGCCTGGGCACAAGTGCAGTGCTGGCTAGGATCAAGGCAGGGGGCACAAGTGCTGGCTAGGCTTAAGGCCGAGGCACAAGTGCGGGCTAGGCTTAAGGCCGGGGCACAAGTGCGGGCTAGGCTTAAGGCCGGGGCACAAGTGCGGGCTAGGCTTAAGGCTGGGGCACAAGTGCGGGCTAGGCTTAAGGCAGGGGCACAAGTGTGGGCTAGGCTTAAGGCCGGGGCACAAGTGCGGGCTAGGCTTAAGGCCTGGGCACAAGTGCGGGCTAGGCTTAAGGCCTGGACACAAGTGCGGGCTAGGCTTAAGGCCTGGGCACAAGTGCAGTGCTGGCTAGGACCAAGGCAGGGGGCACAAGTGATGGCTAGGCTTAAGGCATGGGCACAAGTGCAGGCTAGGCTTAAGGCCGGGGCACAAGTGCGGGCTAGGCTTAAGGCCGGGGCACAAGTGCGGGCTAGGCTTAAGGCCAGGGCACAAATGCGCGCTAGGCTTAAGGCCGGGGCACAAGTGCGGGCTAGGCTTAAGGCCTGGGCACAAGTGCAGTGCTGGCTAGGACCAAGGCAGGGGGCACAAGTGATGGCTAGGCTTAAGGCCTGGGCACAAGTGCGGGCTAGGCTTAAGGCCTGGGCACAAGTGCAGTGCTGGCTAGGACCAAGGCAGGGGGCACAAGTGATGGCTAGGCTTAAGGCCGGGGCACAAGTGCGGGCTAGGCTTAAAGCCTGGGCACAAGTGCGGGCTAGGCTTAATGCCTGGGCACAAGTGCGGGCTAGGCTTAAGGCCTGGGCACAAGTGCAGGCTAGGCTTAAGGCTTGGGCACAAGTGTAGTGCTGGCTAGGATCAAGGCAGGGGGCACAAGTGCGGGCTAGGCTTAAGGCCTGGGCACAAGTGCGGGCTAGGCTTAAGGCCTGGGCACAAGTGCGGGCTAGGCTTAAGGCCTGGGCACAAGTGCGGGCTAGGCTGAAGGCCGGGGCACAAGTGCGGGCTAGGCTTAAGGCCTGGGCACAAGTGCGATCTAGGCTTAAGGCCTGGGCACAAGTGCAGGCTAGGCTTAAGGCCTGGGCACAAGTGCAGGCTAGGCTTAAGGCCTGGGCACAAGTGCGGGCTAGGCTTAAGGCCGGGGCACAAGTGCGGGCTAGGCTTAAGGCCTGGGCACAAGTGCGGGCTAGGCTTAAGGCCTGGGCACAAGTGCGGTCTCGGCTTAAGGCCTGGGCACAAGTGCAGGCGAGGCTTAAGGCTTGGGCACAAGTGTAGTGCTGGCTAGGATCAAGGCAGGGGGCACAAGTGCGGGCTAGGCTTAAGGCCTGGGCACAAGTGCGGGCTAGGCTTAAGGCCTGGGCACAAGTGCGGGCTAGGCTTAAGGCCGGGGCACAAGTGCGGGCTAGGCTTAAGGCCGGGGCACAAGTGCGGGCTAGGCTTAAGGCCGGGGCACAAGTGCGGGCTAGGCTTAAGGCCAGGGCACAAGTGCGGGCTAGGCTTAAGGCCGGGGCACAAGTGCGGGCTAGGCTTAAGGCCGGGGCACAAGTGCGGGCTAGGCTTATGGCCGGGGCACAAGTGCGGGCTAGGCTTAAGGCCGGGGCACAAGTGCGGGCTAGGCTTAAGGCCGGGGCACAAGTGCGGGCTAGGCTTAAGGCCGGGGCACAAGTGCGGGCTAGGCTTAAGGCCGGGGCACAAGTGCGGGCTAGGCTTAAGGCCGGGGCACAAGTGCGGGCTAGGCTTAAGGCCGGGGCACAAGTGCGGTCTAGGCTTAAGGCCTGGGCACAAGTGCGGTCTAGGCTTAAGGCCTGGGCACAAGTGCAAGCTAGGCTTAAGGCCTGGGCACAAGTGCGGTCTAGGCTTAAGGCCTGGGCACAAGTGCAAGCTAGGCTTAAGGCTTGGGCACAAGTGTAGTGCTAGCTAGGATCAAGGCAGGGGGCACAAGTGCGGGCTAGGCTTAAGGCCTGGGCACAAGTGCGGGCTAGGCTTAAGGCCTGGGCACAAGTGCGGGCTAGGCTTAAGGCCTGGGCACAAGTGCAGGCTAGGCTTAAGGCCTGGGCACAAGTGCAGGCTAGGCTTAAGGCCTGGGCACAAGTGCGGGCAAGGCTTAAGGCCTGGGCACAAGTGCGGGCTAGGCTTAAGGCCTGGGCACAAGTGCGGGCTAGGCTTAAGGCCTGGGCACAAGTGCGGGCTAGGCTGAAGGCCGGGGCACAAGTGCGGGCTAGGCTGAAGGCCTGGGCACAAGTGCGGGCTAGGCTTAATGCCGGGGCACAAGTGCGGGCTAGGCTTAAGGCCTGGGCACAAGTGCGGTCTAGGCTTAAGGCCTGGGCACAAGTGCGGGCTAGGCTTAAGGCCTGGGCACAAGTGCGGGCTAGGCTTAAGGCCGGGGCACAAGTGCGGGCTAGGCTTAAGGCCTGGGCACAAGTGCGGGCTAGGCTTAAGGCCTGGGCACAAGTGCGGTCTAGGCTTAAGGCCTGGGCACAAGTGCAGGCTAGGCTTAAGGCTTGGGCACAAGTGTAGTGCTAGCTAGGATCATGGCAGGGGGCACAAGTGCGGGCTAGGCTTAAGGCCTGGGCACAAGTGCGGGCTAGGCTTAAGGCCTGGGCACAAGTGCGGGCTAGGCTTAAGGCCTGGGCACAAGTGCGGGCTAGGCTTAAGGCCTGGGCACAAGTGCTGGCTAGGCTTATGGCCGGGGCACAAGTGCGGGCTAGGCTTATGGCCGGGGCACAAGTGCGGGCTAGGCTTAAGGCCGGGGCACAAGTGCGGGCTAGGCTTAAGGCCGGGGCACAAGTGCGGGCTAGGCTTAAGGCCGGGGCACAAGTGCGGGTTAGGCTTAAGGCTGGGGCACAAGTGCGGGCTAGGCTTAAGGCCGGGGCACAAGTGCGGGCTAGGCTTAAGGCCTGGGCACAAGTGCGGGCTAGGCTTAAGGCCTGGGCACAAGTGCAGTGCTGGCTAGGACCAAGGCAGGGGGCACAAGTGCAGTGCTGGCTAGGACCAAGGCAGGGGGCACAAGTGCTGGCTAGGCTTAAGGCATGGGCACAAGTGCTGGCTAGGCTTAGGGCATACAGCTAACTCTTTGCACTCTTTGCATAAAGGGTTAGGCACCCATAGGGGTGAAGAGCTAGCTTTCACCCCTCTACTCTGTACTTGGACATTTAGGACTAGATCCTTTGTTGTACAGTGCAGAGCCTCTCCATAACCCCATGCTCCAAGCGACCAGGCACTTCTTGTCTGTCCTCCGTAAATGGGTAATGCCTTCTTCCCCAATTACAGTCATGCATGCGCATTCAGACGGGACAAGAGCGAAGAGCATAAAGCTGGCCCTATGTGCATAACCAACTTGAAGCTGAAGACAAAAACAAACAAACAAGCATTCAAGGGGCTCAAAAGTGCAGGCTAGGCTTAAGGCCTGGGCACAAGTGCGGGCTAGGCTTAAGGCCGGGGCACAAGTGCGGGCTAGGCTTAAGGCCGGGGCACAAGTGCGGGCTAGGCTTAAGGCCTGGGCACAAGTGCGGGCTAGGCTTAAGGCCGGGGCACAAGTGCGGGCTAGGCTTAAGGCCTGGGCACAAGTGCGGGCTAGGCTTAAGGCCTGGGCACAAGTGCGGGCTAGGCTTAAGGCCTGGGCACAAGTGCGGGCTAGGCTTAAGGCCTGGGCACAAGTGCGGGCTAGGCTTAAGGCCTGGGCACAAGTGCGGGCTAGGCTTAAGGCCTGGGCACAAGTGCGGGCTAGGCTTAAGGCCTGGGCACAAGTGCGGGCTAGGCTTAAGGCCTGGGCACAAGTGCGGGCTAGGCTTAAGGCCTGGGCACAAGTGCGGGCTAGGCTTAAGGCCTGGGCACAAGTGCGGGCTAGGCTTAAGGCCTGGGCACAAGTGCGGGCTAGGCTTAAGGCCTGGGCACAAGTGCAGTGCTGGCTAGGATCAAGGCAGGGGGCACAAGTGCTGGCTAGGCTTAAGGCCGGGGCACAAGAGCGGGCTAGGCTGAAGGCCGGGGCACAAGTGCGGGCTAGGCTTAAGGCCGGGTCACAAGTGCGGGCTAGGCTTAAGGCCGGGGCACAAGTGCGGGCTAGGCTTAAGGCCTGGGCACAAGTGCGGGCTAGGCTTAAGGCCGGGGCACAAGTGCGGGCTAGGCTTAAGGCCTGGGCACAAGTGCGGGCTAGGCTTAAGGCCTGGGCACAAGTGCAGTGCTGGCTAGGACCAAGGCAGGGGGCACAAGTGATGGCTAGGCTTAAGGCCGAGGCACAAGTGCGGGCTAGGCTTAAGGCCGGGGCACAAGTGCGGGCTAGGCTTAAGGCCGGAGCACAAGTGCGGGCTAGGCTTAAGGACGGGGCACAAGTGCGGGCTAGGCTTAAGGCCTGGGCACAAGTGCAGTGCTGGCTAGGATCAAGGCAGGGGGCACAAGTGCTGGCTAGGCTTAAGGCCGAGGCACAAGTGCGGGCTAGGCTTAAGGCCGGGGCACAAGTGCGGGCTAGGCTTAAGGCCGGGGCACAAGTGCGGGCTAGGCTTAAGGCTGGGGCACAAGTGCGGGCTAGGCTTAAGGCAGGGGCACAAGTGTGGGCTAGGCTTAAGGCCGGGGCACAAGTGCGGGCTAGGCTTAAGGCCTGGGCACAAGTGCGGGCTAGGCTTAAGGCCTGGGCACAAGTGCGGGCTAGGCTTAAGGCCTGGGCACAAGTGCAGTGCTGGCTAGGACCAAGGCAGGGGGCACAAGTGATGGCTAGGCTTAAGGCATGGGCACAAGTGCAGGCTAGGCTTAAGGCCGGGGCACAAGTGCGGGCTAGGCTTAAGGCCGGGGCACAAGTGCGGGCTAGGCTTAAGGCCGGGGCACAAATGCGCGCTAGGCTTAAGGCCGGGGCACAAGTGCGGGCTAGGCTTAAGGCCTGGGCACAAGTGCAGTGCTGGCTAGGACCAAGGCAGGGGGCACAAGTGATGGCTAGGCTTAAGGCCTGGGCACAAGTGCGGGCTAGGCTTAAGGCCTGGGCACAAGTGCAGTGCTGGCTAGGACCAAGGCAGGGGGCACAAGTGATGGCTAGGCTTAAGGCCGGGGCACAAGTGCGGGCTAGGCTTAAAGCCTGGGCACAAGTGCGGGCTAGGCTTAATGCCTGGGCACAAGTGCGGGCTAGGCTTAAGGCCTGGGCACAAGTGCAGGCTAGGCTTAAGGCTTGGGCACAAGTGTAGTGCTGGCTAGGATCAAGGCAGGGGGCACAAGTGCGGGCTAGGCTTAAGGCCTGGGCACAAGTGCGGGCTAGGCTTAAGGCCTGGGCACAAGTGCGGGCTAGGCTTAAGGCCTGGGCACAAGTGCGGGCTAGGCTGAAGGCCGGGGCACAAGTGCGGGCTAGGCTTAAGGCCTGGGCACAAGTGCGATCTAGGCTTAAGGCCTGGGCACAAGTGCAGGCTAGGCTTAAGGCCTGGGCACAAGTGCAGGCTAGGCTTAAGGCCTGGGCACAAGTGCGGGCTAGACTTAAGGCCGGGGCACAAGTGCGGGCTAGGCTTAAGGCCTGGGCACAAGTGCGGGCTAGGCTTAAGGCCTGGGCACAAGTGCGGTCTCGGCTTAAGGCCTGGGCACAAGTGCAGGCGAGGCTTAAGGCTTGGGCACAAGTGTAGTGCTAGCTAGGATCAAGGCAGGGGGCACAAGTGCGGGCTAGGCTTAAGGCCTGGGCACAAGTGCGGGCTAGGCTTAAGGCCTGGGCACAAGTGCGGGCTAGGCTTAAGGCCGGGGCACAAGTGCGGGCTAGGCTTAAGGCCGGGGCACAAGTGCGGGCTAGGCTTAAGGCCGGGGCACAAGTGCGGGCTAGGCTTAAGGCCAGGGCACAAGTGCGGGCTAGGCTTAAGGCCGGGGCACAAGTGCGGGCTAGGCTTAAGGCCGGGGCACAAGTGCGGGCTAGGCTTATGGCCGGGGCACAAGTGCGGGCTAGGCTTATGGCCGGGGCACAAGTGCGGGCTAGGCTTAAGGCCGGGGCACAAGTGCGGGCTAGGCTTAAGGCCGGGGCACAAGTGCGGGCTAGGCTTAAGGCCGGGGCACAAGTGCGGGCTAGGCTTAAGGCCGGGGCACAAGTGCGGGCTAGGCTTAAGGCCGGGGCACAAGTGCGGGCTAGGCTTAAGGCCGGGGCACAAGTGCGGGCTAGGCTTAAGGCCGGGGCACAAGTGCGGGCTAGGCTTAAGGCCTGGGCACAAGTGCGGGCTAGGCTTAAGGCCTGGGCACAAGTGCAGTGCTGGCTAGGACCAAGGCAGGGGGCACAAGTGCTGGCTAGGCTTAAGGCATGGGCACAAGTGCTGTCTAGGCTTAAGGCATACAGCTAACTCTTTGCACTCTTTGCATAAAGGGTTAGGCACCCATAGGGGTGAAGAGCTAGTTTTCACCCCTCTACTCTGTACTTGGACATTTAGGACTAGATCCTTTGTTGTACAGTGCGGAGCCTCTCCATAACTCCATGCTCCAAGCGACCAGGCACTTCTTGTCTGTCCTCCGTAAATGGGTAATGCCTTCTTCCCCAATTACAGTCGTGCATGCGCATTCAGACGGGACAAGAGCGAAGAGCATAAAGCTGGCCCTATGTGCATAACCAACTTGAAGCTGAAGACAAAAACAAACAAACAAGCATTCAAGGGGCTCAAAAGTGCGGGCTAGGCTTAAGGCCTGGGCACAAGTGCGGGCTAATCTTAAGGCCTGGGCACAAGTGCGGGCTAGGCTTAAGACCTGGGCACAAGTGCGGGCTAGGCTTAAGGCCTGGGCACAAGTGCGGGCTAGGCTTAAGGCCGGGGCACAAGTGCGGGCTAGGCTTAAGGCCTGGGCACAAGTGCGGGCTAGGCTTAAGGCCGGGGCACAAGTGCAGTGCTGGCTAGGATCAAGGCAGGGGGCACAAGTGCTGGCTAGGCTTAAGGCCGGGGCACAAGTGCGGGCTAGGCTTAAGGCCGGGTCACAAGTGCGGGCTAGGCTTAAGGCCGGGGCACAAGTGCGGGCTAGGCTTAAGGCCTGGGCACAAGTGCAGGCTAGGCTTAAGGCCGGGGCACAAGTGCGGGCTAGGCTTAAGGCCTGGGCACAAGTGCGGGCTAGGCTTAAGGCCTGGGCACAAGTGCAGTGCTGGCTAGGATCAAGGCAGGGGGCACAAGTGCTGGCTAGGCTTAAGGCCTGGGCACAAGTGCGGGCTAGGCTTAAGGACGGGGCACAAGTGCGGGCTAGGCTTAAGGCCTGGGCACAAGTGCGGGCTAGGCTTAAGGCCTGGGCACAAGTGCGGGCTAGGCTTAAGGCCTGGGCACAAGTGCAGTGCTGGCTAGGACCAAGGCAGGGGGCACAAGTGATGGCTAGGCTTAAAGCATGGGCACAAGTGCGGGCTAGGCTTAAGGCCTGGGCACAAGTGCGGGCTAGGCTTAAGGCCGGGGCACAAGTGCGGGCTAGGCTTAAGGCCGGGGCACAAGTGCGGGCTAGGCTTAAGGCCGGGGCACAAGTGCGGGCTAGGCTTAAGGCCTGGGCACAAGTGCGGGCTAGGCTGAAGGCCGGGGCACAAGTGCGGGCTAGGCTGAAGGCCTGGGCACAAGTGCGGGCTAGGCTTAAGGACGGGGCACAAGTGCGGGCTAGGCTTAAGGCCTGGGCACAAGTGCGGTCTAGACTTAAGGCCTGGGCACAAGTGCGGGCTAGGCTTAAGGCCGGGGCACAAGTGCGGGCTAGGCTTAAGGCCTGGGCACAAGTGCGGGCTAGGCTTAAGGCCTGGGCACAAGTGCGGTCTAGGCTTAAGGCCTGGGCACAAGTGCAGGCTAGGCTTAAGGCTTGGGCACAAGTGTAGTGCTAGCTAGGATCAAGGCAGGGGGCACAAGTGCGGGCTAGGCTTAAGGCCTGGGCACAAGTGCGGGCTAGGCCTTAAGGCCTGGGCACAAGTGCGGGCTAGGCTTAAGGCCTGGGCACAAGTGCGGGCTAGGCTTAAGGCCTGGGCACAAGTGCGGGCTAGGCTTAAGGCCTGGGCACAAGTGCAGTGCTGGCTAGGACCAAGGCAGGGGGCACAAGTGCAGTGCTGGCTAGGACCAAGGCAGGGGGCACAAGTGCTGGCTAGGCTTAAGGCATGGGCACAAGTGCTGGCTAGGCTTAGGGCATACAGCTAACTCTTTGCACTCTTTGCATAAAGGGTTAGGCACCCATAGGGGTGAAGAGCTAGCTTTCACCCCTCTACTCTGTACTTGGACATTTAGGACTAGATCCTTTGTTGTACAGTGCAGAGCCTCTCCATAACCCCATGCTCCAAGCGACCAGGCACTTCTTGTCTGTCCTCCGTAAATGGGTAATGCCTTCTTCCCCAATTACAGTCATGCATGCGCATTCAGACGGGACAAGAGCGAAGAGCATAAAGCTGGCCCTATGTGCGTAACCAACTTGAAGCTGAAGACAAAAACAAACAAACAAGCATTCAAGGGGCTCAAAAGTGCGGGCTAGGCTTAAGGCCTGGGCACAAGTGCGGGCTAGGCTTAAGGCCTGGGCACAAGTGCGGGCTAGGCTTAAGACCTGGGCACAAGTGCGGGCTAGGCTTAAGGCCTGGGCACAAGTGTGGGCTAGGCTTAAGGCCGGGGCACAAGTGCGGGCTAGGCTTAAGGCCTGGGCACAAGTGCGGGCTAGGCTTAAGGCCGGGGCACAAGTGCAGTGCTGGCTAGGATCAAGGCAGGGGGCACAAGTGCTGGCTAGGCTTAAGGCCTGGGCACAAGTGCGGGCTAGGCTTAAGGACGGGGCACAAGTGCGGGCTAGGCTTAAGGCCTGGGCACAAGTGCGGGCTAGGCTTAAGGCCTGGGCACAAGTGCGGGCTAGGCTTAAGGCCTGGGCACAAGTGCAGTGCTGGCTAGGACCAAGGCAGGGGGCACAAGTGATGGCTAGGCTTAAAGCATGGGCACAAGTGCGGGCTAGGCTTAAGGCCTGGGCACAAGTGCGGGCTAGGCTTAAGGCCGGGGCACAAGTGCGGGCTAGGCTTAAGGCCGGGGCACAAGTGCGGGCTAGGCTTAAGGCCAGGGCACAAGTGCGGGCTAGGCTTAAGGCCTGGGCACAAGTGCGGGCTAGGCTGAAGGCCGGGGCACAAGTGCGGGCTAGGCTGAAGGCCTGGGCACAAGTGCGGGCTAGGCTTAAGGCCGGGGCACAAGTGCGGGCTAGGCTTAAGGCCTGGGCACAAGTGCGGTCTAGACTTAAGGCCTGGGCACAAGTGCGGGCTAGGCTTAAGGCCGGGGCACAAGTGCGGGCTAGGCTTAAGGCCTGGGCACAAGTGCGGGCTAGGCTTAAGGCCTGGGCACAAGTGCGGTCTAGGCTTAAGGCCTGGGCACAAGTGCAGGCTAGGCTTAAGGCTTGGGCACAAGTGTAGTGCTAGCTAGGATCAAGGCAGGGGGCACAAGTGCGGGCTAGGCTTAAGGCCTGGGCACAAGTGCGGGCTAGGCTTAAGGCCTGGGCACAAGTGCGGGCTAGGCCTTAAGGCCTGGGCACAAGTGCGGGCTAGGCTTAAGGCCTGGGCACAAGTGCGGGCTAGGCTTAAGGCCTGGGCACAAGTGCGGGCTAGGCTTAAGGCCTGGGCACAAGTGCGGGCTAGGCTTAAGGCCTGGGCACACGTGCGGGCTAGGCTTAAGGCCGGGGCACAAGTGCGGGCTAGGCTTAAGGCCGGGGCACAAGTGCGGGCTAGGCTTAAGGCCGGGGCACAAGTGCGGGCTAGGCTTAAGGCCGGGGCACAAGTGCGGGCTAGGCTTAAGGCCGGGGCACAAGTGCGGGCTAGGCTTAAGGCCGGGGCACAAGTGCGGGCTAGGCTTAAGGCCGGGGCACAAGTGCGGGCTAGGCTTAAGGCCGGGGCACAAGTGCGGGCTAGGCTTAAGGCCTGGGCACAAGTGCGGGCTAGGCTGAAGGCCGGGGCACAAGTGCGGGCTAGGCTGAAGGCCTGGGCACAAGTGCGGGCTAGGCTTAAGGCCGGGGCACAAGTGCGGGCTAGGCTTAAGGCCTGGGCACAAGTGCGGTCTAGGCTTAAGGCCTGGGCACAAGTGCGGGCTAGGCTTAAGGCCGGGGCACAAGTGCGGGCTAGGCTTAAGGCCGGGGCACAAGTGCGGGCTAGGCTTAAGGCCGGGGCAAAAGTGCGGGCTAGGCTTAAGGCCTGGGCACAAGTGCGGGCTAGGCTTAAGGCCTGGGCACAAGTGCGGTCTAGGCTTAAGGCCTGGGCACAAGTGCAGGCTAGGCTTAAGGCTTGGGCACAAGTGTAGTGCTAGCTAGGATCAAGGCAGGGGGCACAAGTGCGGGCTAGGCTTAAGGCCTGGGCACAAGTGCGGGCTAGGCTTAAGGCCTGGGCACAAGTGCGGGCTAGGCTTAAGGCCTGGGCACAAGTGCGGGCTAGGCTTAAAGCCTGGGCACAAGTGCGGGCTAGGCTTAAGGCCTGGGCACAAGTGCGGGCTAGGCTTAAGGCCTGGGCACAAGTGCGGGCTAGGCTTAAGGCCTGGGCACAAGTGCGGGCTAGGCTTAAGGCCTGGGCACAAGTGCGGGCCAGGCTTAAGACCTGGGCACAAGTGCGACCAGGCTTAAGGCCTGGGCACAAGTGCGGGCCAGGCTTAAGGCCTGGGCACAAGTGCAGTGCTGGCTAGGACCAAGGCAGGGGGCACAAGTGCAGTGCTGGCTAGGACCAAGGCAGGGGGCACAAGTGCTGGCTAGGCTTAAGGCATGGGCACAAGTGCTGGCTAGGCTTAGGGCATACAGCTAACTCTTTGCACTCTTTGCATAAAGGGTTAGGCACCCATAGGGGTGAAGAGCTAGCTTTCACCCCTCTACTCTGTACTTGGACATTTAGGACTAGATCCTTTGTTGTACAGTGCAGAGCCTCTCCATAACCCCATGCTCCAAGAGACCAGGCACTTCTTGTCTGTCCTCCGTAAATGGGTAATGCCTTCTTCCCCAATTACAGTCATGCATGCGCATTCAGACGGGACAAGAGCGAAGAGCATAAAGCTGGCCCTATGTGCGTAACCAACTTGAAGCTGAAGACAAAAACAAACAAACAAGCATTCAAGGGGCTCAAAAGTGCGGGCTAGGCTTAAGGCCTGGGCACAAGTGCGGGCTAGGCTTAAGGCCGGGGCACAAGTGCGGGCTAGGCTTAAGGCCGGGGCACAAGTGCGGGCTAGGCTTAAGGCCTGGGCACAAGTGCGGGCTAGGCTTAAGGCCGGGGCACAAGTGCGGGCTAGGCTTAAGGCCTGGGCACAAGTGCGGGCTAGGCTTAAGGCCTGGGCACAAGTGCGGGCTAGGCTTAAGGCCTGGGCACAAGTGCGGGCTAGGCTTAAGGCCTGGGCACAAGTGCGGGCTAGGCTTAAGGCCTGGGCACAAGTGCGGGCTAGGCTTAAGGCCTGGGCACAAGTGCGGGCTAGGCTTAAGGCCTGGGCACAAGTGCGGGCTAGGCTTAAGGCCTGGGCACAAGTGCGGGCTAGGCTTAAGGCCTGGGCACAAGTGCGGGCTAGGCTTAAGGCCTGGGCACAAGTGCGGGCTAGGCTTAAGGCCTGGGCACAAGTGCAGTGCTGGCTAGGATCAAGGCAGGGGGCACAAGTGCTGGCTAGGCTTAAGGCCGGGGCACAAGAGCGGGCTAGGCTGAAGGCCGGGGCACAAGTGCGGGCTAGGCTTAAGGCCGGGTCACAAGTGCGGGCTAGGCTTAAGGCCGGGGCACAAGTGTGGGCTAGGCTTAAGGCCTGGGCACAAGTGCGGGCCAGGCTTAAGACCTGGGCACAAGTGCGGGCCAGGCTTAAGGCCTGGGCACAAGTGCGGGCCAGGCTTAAGGCCTGGGCACAAGTGCGGGCTAGGCTTAAGGCCTGGGCACAAGTGCGGGCTAGGCTTAAGGCCTGGGCACAAGTGCGGGCTAGGCTTAAGGCCTGGGCACAAGTGCGGGCTAGGCTTAAGGCCTGGGCACACGTGCGGGCTAGGCTTAAGGCCGGGGCACAAGTGCGGGCTAGGCTTAAGGCCGGGGCACAAGTGCGGGCTAGGCTTAAGGCCGGGGCACAAGTGCGGGCTAGGCTTAAGGCCGGGGCACAAGTGCGGGCTAGGCTTAAGGCCGGGGCACAAGTGCGGGCTAGGCTTAAGGCCGGGGCACAAGTGCGGGCTAGGCTTAAGGCCTGGGCACAAGTGCGGGCTAGGCTTAAGGCCTGGGCACAAGTGCAGTGCTGGCTAGGACCAAGGCAGGGGGCACAAGTGATGGCTAGGCTTAAGGCCGAGGCACAAGTGCGGGCTAGGCTTAAGGCCGGGGCACAAGTGCGGGCTAGGCTTAAGGCCGGAGCACAAGTGCGGGCTAGGCTTAAGGACGGGGCACAAGTGCGGGCTAGGCTTAAGGCCTGGGCACAAGTGCAGTGCTGGCTAGGATCAAGGCAGGGGGCACAAGTGCTGGCTAGGCTTAAGGCCGAGGCACAAGTGCGGGCTAGGCTTAAGGCCGGGGCACAAGTGCGGGCTAGGCTTAAGGCCGGGGCACAAGTGCGGGCTAGGCTTAAGGCTGGGGCACAAGTGCGGGCTAGGCTTAAGGCAGGGGCACAAGTGTGGGCTAGGCTTAAGGCCGGGGCACAAGTGCGGGCTAGGCTTAAGGCCTGGGCACAAGTGCGGGCTAGGCTTAAGGCCTGGGCACAAGTGCGGGCTAGGCTTAAGGCCTGGGCACAAGTGCAGTGCTGGCTAGGACCAAGGCAGGGGGCACAAGTGATGGCTAGGCTTAAGGCATGGGCACAAGTGCAGGCTAGGCTTAAGGCCGGGGCACAAGTGCGGGCTAGGCTTAAGGCCGGGGCACAAGTGCGGGCTAGGCTTAAGGCCGGGGCACAAATGCGCGCTAGGCTTAAGGCCGGGGCACAAGTGCGGGCTAGGCTTAAGGCCTGGGCACAAGTGCAGTGCTGGCTAGGACCAAGGCAGGGGGCACAAGTGATGGCTAGGCTTAAGGCCTGGGCACAAGTGCGGGCTAGGCTTAAGGCCTGGGCACAAGTGCAGTGCTGGCTAGGACCAAGGCAGGGGGCACAAGTGATGGCTAGGCTTAAGGCCGGGGCACAAGTGCGGGCTAGGCTTAAAGCCTGGGCACAAGTGCGGGCTAGGCTTAATGCCTGGGCACAAGTGCGGGCTAGGCTTAAGGCCTGGGCACAAGTGCAGGCTAGGCTTAAGGCTTGGGCACAAGTGTAGTGCTGGCTAGGATCAAGGCAGGGGGCACAAGTGCGGGCTAGGCTTAAGGCCTGGGCACAAGTGCGGGCTAGGCTTAAGGCCTGGGCACAAGTGCGGGCTAGGCTTAAGGCCTGGGCACAAGTGCGGGCTAGGCTGAAGGCCGGGGCACAAGTGCGGGCTAGGCTTAAGGCCTGGGCACAAGTGCGATCTAGGCTTAAGGCCTGGGCACAAGTGCAGGCTAGGCTTAAGGCCTGGGCACAAGTGCAGGCTAGGCTTAAGGCCTGGGCACAAGTGCGGGCTAGACTTAAGGCCGGGGCACAAGTGCGGGCTAGGCTTAAGGCCTGGGCACAAGCGCGGGCTAGGCTTAAGGCCTGGGCACAAGTGCGGTCTCGGCTTAAGGCCTGGGCACAAGTGCAGGCGAGGCTTAAGGCTTGGGCACAAGTGTAGTGCTAGCTAGGATCAAGGCAGGGGGCACAAGTGCGGGCTAGGCTTAAGGCCTGGGCACAAGTGCGGGCTAGGCTTAAGGCCTGGGCACAAGTGCGGGCTAGGCTTAAGGCCGGGGCACAAGTGCGGGCTAGGCTTAAGGCCGGGGCACAAGTGCGGGCTAGGCTTAAGGCCGGGGCACAAGTGCGGGCTAGGCTTAAGGCCAGGGCACAAGTGCGGGCTAGGCTTAAGGCCGGGGCACAAGTGCGGGCTAGGCTTAAGGCCGGGGCACAAGTGCGGGCTAGGCTTATGGCCGGGGCACAAGTGCGGGCTAGGCTTATGGCCGGGGCACAAGTGCGGGCTAGGCTTAAGGCCGGGGCACAAGTGCGGGCTAGGCTTAAGGCCGGGGCACAAGTGCGGGCTAGGCTTAAGGCCGGGGCACAAGTGCGGGCTAGGCTTAAGGCCGGGGCACAAGTGCGGGCTAGGCTTAAGGCCGGGGCACAAGTGCGGGCTAGGCTTAAGGCCGGGGCACAAGTGCGGGCTAGGCTTAAGGCCGGGGCACAAGTGCGGGCTAGGCTTAAGGCCTGGGCACAAGTGCGGGCTAGGCTTAAGGCCTGGGCACAAGTGCAGTGCTGGCTAGGACCAAGGCAGGGGGCACAAGTGCTGGCTAGGCTTAAGGCATGGGCACAAGTGCTGTCTAGGCTTAAGGCATACAGCTAACTCTTTGCACTCTTTGCATAAAGGGTTAGGCACCCATAGGGGTGAAGAGCTAGTTTTCACCCCTCTACTCTGTACTTGGACATTTAGGACTAGATCCTTTGTTGTACAGTGCGGAGCCTCTCCATAACTCCATGCTCCAAGCGACCAGGCACTTCTTGTCTGTCCTCCGTAAATGGGTAATGCCTTCTTCCCCAATTACAGTCGTGCATGCGCATTCAGACGGGACAAGAGCGAAGAGCATAAAGCTGGCCCTATGTGCATAACCAACTTGAAGCTGAAGACAAAAACAAACAAACAAGCATTCAAGGGGCTCAAAAGTGCGGGCTAGGCTTAAGGCCTGGGCACAAGTGCGGGCTAATCTTAAGGCCTGGGCACAAGTGCGGGCTAGGCTTAAGACCTGGGCACAAGTGCGGGCTAGGCTTAAGGCCTGGGCACAAGTGCGGGCTAGGCTTAAGGCCGGGGCACAAGTGCGGGCTAGGCTTAAGGCCTGGGCACAAGTGCGGGCTAGGCTTAAGGCCGGGGCACAAGTGCAGTGCTGGCTAGGATCAAGGCAGGGGGCACAAGTGCTGGCTAGGCTTAAGGCCGGGGCACAAGTGCGGGCTAGGCTTAAGGCCGGGTCACAAGTGCGGGCTAGGCTTAAGGCCGGGGCACAAGTGCGGGCTAGGCTTAAGGCCTGGGCACAAGTGCAGGCTAGGCTTAAGGCCGGGGCACAAGTGCGGGCTAGGCTTAAGGCCTGGGCACAAGTGCGGGCTAGGCTTAAGGCCTGGGCACAAGTGCAGTGCTGGCTAGGATCAAGGCAGGGGGCACAAGTGCTGGCTAGGCTTAAGGCCTGGGCACAAGTGCGGGCTAGGCTTAAGGACGGGGCACAAGTGCGGGCTAGGCTTAAGGCCTGGGCACAAGTGCGGGCTAGGCTTAAGGCCTGGGCACAAGTGCGGGCTAGGCTTAAGGCCTGGGCACAAGTGCAGTGCTGGCTAGGACCAAGGCAGGGGGCACAAGTGATGGCTAGGCTTAAAGCATGGGCACAAGTGCGGGCTAGGCTTAAGGCCTGGGCACAAGTGCGGGCTAGGCTTAAGGCCGGGGCACAAGTGCGGGCTAGGCTTAAGGCCGGGGCACAAGTGCGGGCTAGGCTTAAGGCCGGGGCACAAGTGCGGGCTAGGCTTAAGGCCTGGGCACAAGTGCGGGCTAGGCTGAAGGCCGGGGCACAAGTGCGGGCTAGGCTGAAGGCCTGGGCACAAGTGCGGGCTAGGCTTAAGGACGGGGCACAAGTGCGGGCTAGGCTTAAGGCCTGGGCACAAGTGCGGTCTAGACTTAAGGCCTGGGCACAAGTGCGGGCTAGGCTTAAGGCCGGGGCACAAGTGCGGGCTAGGCTTAAGGCCTGGGCACAAGTGCGGGCTAGGCTTAAGGCCT
This sequence comes from Ranitomeya imitator, assembly GCF_032444005.1. Lineage (NCBI taxonomy): Eukaryota > Metazoa > Chordata > Amphibia > Anura > Dendrobatidae > Ranitomeya > Ranitomeya imitator. The sequence continues at coordinate 451,398 of NW_027194139.1, forward strand.
GGGCACAAGTGCGGTCTAGGCTTAAGGCCTGGGCACAAGTGCAGGCTAGGCTTAAGGCTTGGGCACAAGTGTAGTGCTAGCTAGGATCAAGGCAGGGGGCACAAGTGCGGGCTAGGCTTAAGGCCTGGGCACAAGTGCGGGCTAGGCCTTAAGGCCTGGGCACAAGTGCGGGCTAGGCTTAAGGCCTGGGCACAAGTGCGGGCTAGGCTTAAGGCCTGGGCACAAGTGCGGGCTAGGCTTAAGGCCTGGGCACAAGTGCAGTGCTGGCTAGGACCAAGGCAGGGGGCACAAGTGCAGTGCTGGCTAGGACCAAGGCAGGGGGCACAAGTGCTGGCTAGGCTTAAGGCATGGGCACAAGTGCTGGCTAGGCTTAGGGCATACAGCTAACTCTTTGCACTCTTTGCATAAAGGGTTAGGCACCCATAGGGGTGAAGAGCTAGCTTTCACCCCTCTACTCTGTACTTGGACATTTAGGACTAGATCCTTTGTTGTACAGTGCAGAGCCTCTCCATAACCCCATGCTCCAAGCGACCAGGCACTTCTTGTCTGTCCTCCGTAAATGGGTAATGCCTTCTTCCCCAATTACAGTCATGCATGCGCATTCAGACGGGACAAGAGCGAAGAGCATAAAGCTGGCCCTATGTGCGTAACCAACTTGAAGCTGAAGACAAAAACAAACAAACAAGCATTCAAGGGGCTCAAAAGTGCGGGCTAGGCTTAAGGCCTGGGCACAAGTGCGGGCTAGGCTTAAGGCCTGGGCACAAGTGCGGGCTAGGCTTAAGACCTGGGCACAAGTGCGGGCTAGGCTTAAGGCCTGGGCACAAGTGTGGGCTAGGCTTAAGGCCGGGGCACAAGTGCGGGCTAGGCTTAAGGCCTGGGCACAAGTGCGGGCTAGGCTTAAGGCCGGGGCACAAGTGCAGTGCTGGCTAGGATCAAGGCAGGGGGCACAAGTGCTGGCTAGGCTTAAGGCCTGGGCACAAGTGCGGGCTAGGCTTAAGGACGGGGCACAAGTGCGGGCTAGGCTTAAGGCCTGGGCACAAGTGCGGGCTAGGCTTAAGGCCTGGGCACAAGTGCGGGCTAGGCTTAAGGCCTGGGCACAAGTGCAGTGCTGGCTAGGACCAAGGCAGGGGGCACAAGTGATGGCTAGGCTTAAAGCATGGGCACAAGTGCGGGCTAGGCTTAAGGCCTGGGCACAAGTGCGGGCTAGGCTTAAGGCCGGGGCACAAGTGCGGGCTAGGCTTAAGGCCGGGGCACAAGTGCGGGCTAGGCTTAAGGCCAGGGCACAAGTGCGGGCTAGGCTTAAGGCCTGGGCACAAGTGCGGGCTAGGCTGAAGGCCGGGGCACAAGTGCGGGCTAGGCTGAAGGCCTGGGCACAAGTGCGGGCTAGGCTTAAGGCCGGGGCACAAGTGCGGGCTAGGCTTAAGGCCTGGGCACAAGTGCGGTCTAGACTTAAGGCCTGGGCACAAGTGCGGGCTAGGCTTAAGGCCGGGGCACAAGTGCGGGCTAGGCTTAAGGCCTGGGCACAAGTGCGGGCTAGGCTTAAGGCCTGGGCACAAGTGCGGTCTAGGCTTAAGGCCTGGGCACAAGTGCAGGCTAGGCTTAAGGCTTGGGCACAAGTGTAGTGCTAGCTAGGATCAAGGCAGGGGGCACAAGTGCGGGCTAGGCTTAAGGCCTGGGCACAAGTGCGGGCTAGGCTTAAGGCCTGGGCACAAGTGCGGGCTAGGCCTTAAGGCCTGGGCACAAGTGCGGGCTAGGCTTAAGGCCTGGGCACAAGTGCGGGCTAGGCTTAAGGCCTGGGCACAAGTGCGGGCTAGGCTTAAGGCCTGGGCACAAGTGCGGGCTAGGCTTAAGGCCTGGGCACACGTGCGGGCTAGGCTTAAGGCCGGGGCACAAGTGCGGGCTAGGCTTAAGGCCGGGGCACAAGTGCGGGCTAGGCTTAAGGCCGGGGCACAAGTGCGGGCTAGGCTTAAGGCCGGGGCACAAGTGCGGGCTAGGCTTAAGGCCGGGGCACAAGTGCGGGCTAGGCTTAAGGCCGGGGCACAAGTGCGGGCTAGGCTTAAGGCCGGGGCACAAGTGCGGGCTAGGCTTAAGGCCGGGGCACAAGTGCGGGCTAGGCTTAAGGCCTGGGCACAAGTGCGGGCTAGGCTGAAGGCCGGGGCACAAGTGCGGGCTAGGCTGAAGGCCTGGGCACAAGTGCGGGCTAGGCTTAAGGCCGGGGCACAAGTGCGGGCTAGGCTTAAGGCCTGGGCACAAGTGCGGTCTAGGCTTAAGGCCTGGGCACAAGTGCGGGCTAGGCTTAAGGCCGGGGCACAAGTGCGGGCTAGGCTTAAGGCCGGGGCACAAGTGCGGGCTAGGCTTAAGGCCGGGGCAAAAGTGCGGGCTAGGCTTAAGGCCTGGGCACAAGTGCGGGCTAGGCTTAAGGCCTGGGCACAAGTGCGGTCTAGGCTTAAGGCCTGGGCACAAGTGCAGGCTAGGCTTAAGGCTTGGGCACAAGTGTAGTGCTAGCTAGGATCAAGGCAGGGGGCACAAGTGCGGGCTAGGCTTAAGGCCTGGGCACAAGTGCGGGCTAGGCTTAAGGCCTGGGCACAAGTGCGGGCTAGGCTTAAGGCCTGGGCACAAGTGCGGGCTAGGCTTAAAGCCTGGGCACAAGTGCGGGCTAGGCTTAAGGCCTGGGCACAAGTGCGGGCTAGGCTTAAGGCCTGGGCACAAGTGCGGGCTAGGCTTAAGGCCTGGGCACAAGTGCGGGCTAGGCTTAAGGCCTGGGCACAAGTGCGGGCCAGGCTTAAGACCTGGGCACAAGTGCGACCAGGCTTAAGGCCTGGGCACAAGTGCGGGCCAGGCTTAAGGCCTGGGCACAAGTGCAGTGCTGGCTAGGACCAAGGCAGGGGGCACAAGTGCAGTGCTGGCTAGGACCAAGGCAGGGGGCACAAGTGCTGGCTAGGCTTAAGGCATGGGCACAAGTGCTGGCTAGGCTTAGGGCATACAGCTAACTCTTTGCACTCTTTGCATAAAGGGTTAGGCACCCATAGGGGTGAAGAGCTAGCTTTCACCCCTCTACTCTGTACTTGGACATTTAGGACTAGATCCTTTGTTGTACAGTGCAGAGCCTCTCCATAACCCCATGCTCCAAGAGACCAGGCACTTCTTGTCTGTCCTCCGTAAATGGGTAATGCCTTCTTCCCCAATTACAGTCATGCATGCGCATTCAGACGGGACAAGAGCGAAGAGCATAAAGCTGGCCCTATGTGCGTAACCAACTTGAAGCTGAAGACAAAAACAAACAAACAAGCATTCAAGGGGCTCAAAAGTGCGGGCTAGGCTTAAGGCCTGGGCACAAGTGCGGGCTAGGCTTAAGGCCGGGGCACAAGTGCGGGCTAGGCTTAAGGCCGGGGCACAAGTGCGGGCTAGGCTTAAGGCCTGGGCACAAGTGCGGGCTAGGCTTAAGGCCGGGGCACAAGTGCGGGCTAGGCTTAAGGCCTGGGCACAAGTGCGGGCTAGGCTTAAGGCCTGGGCACAAGTGCGGGCTAGGCTTAAGGCCTGGGCACAAGTGCGGGCTAGGCTTAAGGCCTGGGCACAAGTGCGGGCTAGGCTTAAGGCCTGGGCACAAGTGCGGGCTAGGCTTAAGGCCTGGGCACAAGTGCGGGCTAGGCTTAAGGCCTGGGCACAAGTGCGGGCTAGGCTTAAGGCCTGGGCACAAGTGCGGGCTAGGCTTAAGGCCTGGGCACAAGTGCGGGCTAGGCTTAAGGCCTGGGCACAAGTGCGGGCTAGGCTTAAGGCCTGGGCACAAGTGCAGTGCTGGCTAGGATCAAGGCAGGGGGCACAAGTGCTGGCTAGGCTTAAGGCCGGGGCACAAGAGCGGGCTAGGCTGAAGGCCGGGGCACAAGTGCGGGCTAGGCTTAAGGCCGGGTCACAAGTGCGGGCTAGGCTTAAGGCCGGGGCACAAGTGTGGGCTAGGCTTAAGGCCTGGGCACAAGTGCGGGCTAGGCTTAAGGCCGGGGCACAAGTGCGGGCTAGGCTTAAGGCCTGGGCACAAGTGCGGGCTAGGCTTAAGGCCTGGGCACAAGTGCAGTGCTGGCTAGGACCAAGGCAGGGGGCACAAGTGATGGCTAGGCTTAAGGCCGAGGCACAAGTGCGGGCTAGGCTTAAGGCCGGGGCACAAGTGCGGGCTAGGCTTAAGGCCGGAGCACAAGTGCGGGCTAGGCTTAAGGACGGGGCACAAGTGCGGGCTAGGCTTAAGGCCTGGGCACAAGTGCAGTGCTGGCTAGGATCAAGGCAGGGGGCACAAGTGCTGGCTAGGCTTAAGGCCGAGGCACAAGTGCGGGCTAGGCTTAAGGCCGGGGCACAAGTGCGGGCTAGGCTTAAGGCCGGGGCACAAGTGCGGGCTAGGCTTAAGGCTGGGGCACAAGTGCGGGCTAGGCTTAAGGCAGGGGCACAAGTGTGGGCTAGGCTTAAGGCCGGGGCACAAGTGCGGGCTAGGCTTAAGGCCTGTGCACAAGTGCGGGCTAGGCTTAAGGCCTGGGCACAAGTGCAGTGCTGGCTAGGACCAAGGCAGGGGGCACAAGTGATGGCTAGGCTTAAGGCATGGGCACAAGTGCGGGCTAGGCTTAAGGCCGGGGCACAAGTGCGGGCTAGGCTTAAGGCCGGGGCACAAGTGCGGGCTAGGCTTAAGGCCGGGGCACAAGTGCGGGCTAGGCTTAAGGCCGGGGCACAAATGCGCGCTAGGCTTAAGGCCGGGGCACAAGTGCGGGCTAGGCTTAAGGCCTGGGCACAAGTGCAGTGCTGGCTAGGACCAAGGCAGGGGGCACAAGTGATGGCTAGGCTTAAGGCCTGGGCACAAGTGCGGGCTAGGCTTAAGGCCTGGGCACAAGTGCAGTGCTGGCTAGGACCAAGGCAGGGGGCACAAGTGATGGCTAGGCTTAAGGCCGGGGCACAAGTGCGGGCTAGGCTTAAAGCCTGGGCACAAGTGCGGGCTAGGCTTAATGCCTGGGCACAAGTGCGGGCTAGGCTTAAGGCCTGGGCACAAGTGCAGGCTAGGCTTAAGGCTTGGGCACAAGTGTAGTGCTGGCTAGGATCAAGGCAGGGGGCACAAGTGCGGGCTAGGCTTAAGGCCTGGGCACAAGTGCGGGCTAGGCTTAAGGCCTGGGCACAAGTGCGAGCTAGGCTTAAGGCCTGGGCACAAGTGCGGGCTAGGCTGAAGGCCGGGGCACAAGTGCGGGCTAGGCTTAAGGCCGGGGCACAAGTGCGGGCTAGGCTTAAGGCCTGGGCACAAGTGCGATCTAGGCTTAAGGCCTGGGCACAAGTGCGGGCTAGGCTTAAGGCCTGGGCACAAGTGCGGGCTAGGCTTAAGGCCGGGGCACAAGTGCGGGCTAGGCTTAAGGCCGGGGCACAAGTGCGGGCTAGGCTTAAGGCCTGGGCACAAGTGCGGGCTAGGCTTAAGGCCTGGGCACAAGTGCGGTCTAGGCTTAAGGCCTGGGCACAAGTGCAGGCGAGGCTTAAGGCTTGGGCACAAGTGTAGTGCTAGCTAGGATCAAGGCAGGGGGCACAAGTGCGGGCTAGGCTTAAGGCCTGGGCACAAGTGCGGGCTAGGCTTAAGGCCTGGGCACAAGTGCGGGCTAGGCTTAAGGCCTGGGCACAAGTGCAGTGCTGGCTAGGACCAAGGCAGGGGGCACAAGTGCAGTGCTGGCTAGGACCAAGGCAGGGGGCACAAGTGCTGGCTAGGCTTAAGGCATGGGCACAAGTGCTGGCTAGGCTTAGGGCATACAGCTAACTCTTTGCACTCTTTGCATAAAGGGTTAGGCACCCATAGGGGTGAAGAGCTAGCTTTCACCCCTCTACTCTGTACTTGGACATTTAGGACTAGATCCTTTGTTGTACAGTGCAGAGCCTCTCCATAACCCCATGCTCCAAGCGACCAGGCACTTCTTGTCTGTCCTCCGTAAATGGGTAATGCCTTCTTCCCCAATTACAGTCATGCATGCGCATTCAGACGGGACAAGAGCGAAGAGCATAAAGCTGGCCCTATGTGCGTAACCAACTTGAAGCTGAAGACAAAAACAAACAAACAAGCATTCAAGGGGCTCAAAAGTGCGGGCTAGGCTTAAGGCCTGGGCACAAGTGCGGGCTAGGCTTAAGGCCGGGGCACAAGTGCGGGCTAGGCTTAAGGCCGGGGCACAAGTGCGGGCTAGGCTTAAGGCCGGGGCACAAGTGCGGGCTAGGCTGAAGGCCGGGGCACAAGTGCGGGCTAGGCTTAAGGCCGGGGCACAAGTGCGGGCTAGGCTTAAGGCCGGGGCACAAGTGCGGGCTAGGCTTAAGGCCGGGGCACAAGTGCGGGCTAGGCTTAAGGCCTGGGAACAAGTGCGGGCTAGGCTTAAGGCCTGGGCACAAGTGCTGGCTAGGCTTAAGGCCTGGGCACAAGTGCGGGCTAGGCTTAAGAACGGGGCACAAGTGCGGGCTAGGCTTAAGGCCGGGGCAAAAGTGCGGGCTAGGCTTAAGGCCGGGGCACAAGTGCGGGCTAGGCTTAAGGCAGGGGCACAAGTGCGGGCTAGGCTTAAGGCAGGGGCACAAGTGTGGGCTAGGCTTAAGGCCGGGGCACAAGTGCGGGCTAGGCTTAAGGCCTGGGCACAAGTGCGGGCTAGGCTTAAGGCCTGGGCACAAGTGCGGGCTAGGCTTAAGGCCTGGGCACAAGTGCAGTGCTGGCTAGGACCAAGGCAGGGGGCACAAGTGATGGCTAGGCTTAAGGCATGGGCACAAGTGCGGGCTAGGCTTAAGGCCTGGGCACAAGTGCAGTGCTGGCTAGGACCAAGGCAGGGGGCACAAGTGATGGCTAGGCTTAAAGCATGGGCACAAGTGCGGGCTAGGCTTAAGGCCTGGGCACAAGTGCGGGCTAGGCTTAAGGCCGGGGCACAAGTGCGGGCTAGGCTTAAGGCCGGGGCACAAGTGCGGGCTAGGCTTAAGGCCGGGGCACAAGTGCGGGCTAGGCTTAAGGCCTGGGCACAAGTGCGGGCTAGGCTGAAGGCCGGGGCACAAGTGCGGGCTAGGCTGAAGGCCTGGGCACAAGTGCGGGCTAGGCTTAAGGACGGGGCACAAGTGCGGGCTAGGCTTAAGGCCTGGGCACAAGTGCGGTCTAGACTTAAGGCCTGGGCACAAGTGCGGGCTAGGCTTAAGGCCGGGGCACAAGTGCGGGCTAGGCTTAAGGCCTGGGCACAAGTGCGGGCTAGGCTTAAGGCCTGGGCACAAGTGCGGTCTAGGCTTAAGGCCTGGGCACAAGTGCAGGCTAGGCTTAAGGCTTGGGCACAAGTGTAGTGCTAGCTAGGATCAAGGCAGGGGGCACAAGTGCGGGCTAGGCTTAAGGCCTGGGCACAAGTGCGGGCTAGGCCTTAAGGCCTGGGCACAAGTGCGGGCTAGGCTTAAGGCCTGGGCACAAGTGCGGGCTAGGCTTAAGGCCTGGGCACAAGTGCGGGCTAGGCTTAAGGCCTGGGCACAAGTGCAGTGCTGGCTAGGACCAAGGCAGGGGGCACAAGTGCAGTGCTGGCTAGGACCAAGGCAGGGGGCACAAGTGCTGGCTAGGCTTAAGGCATGGGCACAAGTGCTGGCTAGGCTTAGGGCATACAGCTAACTCTTTGCACTCTTTGCATAAAGGGTTAGGCACCCATAGGGGTGAAGAGCTAGCTTTCACCCCTCTACTCTGTACTTGGACATTTAGGACTAGATCCTTTGTTGTACAGTGCAGAGCCTCTCCATAACCCCATGCTCCAAGCGACCAGGCACTTCTTGTCTGTCCTCCGTAAATGGGTAATGCCTTCTTCCCCAATTACAGTCATGCATGCGCATTCAGACGGGACAAGAGCGAAGAGCATAAAGCTGGCCCTATGTGCGTAACCAACTTGAAGCTGAAGACAAAAACAAACAAACAAGCATTCAAGGGGCTCAAAAGTGCGGGCTAGGCTTAAGGCCTGGGCACAAGTGCGGGCTAGGCTTAAGGCCTGGGCACAAGTGCGGGCTAGGCTTAAGACCTGGGCACAAGTGCGGGCTAGGCTTAAGGCCTGGGCACAAGTGTGGGCTAGGCTTAAGGCCGGGGCACAAGTGCGGGCTAGGCTTAAGGCCTGGGCACAAGTGCGGGCTAGGCTTAAGGCCGGGGCACAAGTGCAGTGCTGGCTAGGATCAAGGCAGGGGGCACAAGTGCTGGCTAGGCTTAAGGCCTGGGCACAAGTGCGGGCTAGGCTTAAGGACGGGGCACAAGTGCGGGCTAGGCTTAAGGCCTGGGCACAAGTGCGGGCTAGGCTTAAGGCCTGGGCACAAGTGCGGGCTAGGCTTAAGGCCTGGGCACAAGTGCAGTGCTGGCTAGGACCAAGGCAGGGGGCACAAGTGATGGCTAGGCTTAAAGCATGGGCACAAGTGCGGGCTAGGCTTAAGGCCTGGGCACAAGTGCGGGCTAGGCTTAAGGCCGGGGCACAAGTGCGGGCTAGGCTTAAGGCCGGGGCACAAGTGCGGGCTAGGCTTAAGGCCAGGGCACAAGTGCGGGCTAGGCTTAAGGCCTGGGCACAAGTGCGGGCTAGGCTGAAGGCCGGGGCACAAGTGCGGGCTAGGCTGAAGGCCTGGGCACAAGTGCGGGCTAGGCTTAAGGCCGGGGCAAAAGTGCGGGCTAGGCTTAAGGCCGGGGCAAAAGTGCGGGCTAGGCTTAAGGCCTGGGCACAAGTGCGGGCTAGGCTTAAGGCCTGGGCACAAGTGCGGTCTAGACTTAAGGCCTGGGCACAAGTGCGGGCTAGGCTTAAGGCCGGGGCACAAGTGCGGGCTAGGCTTAAGGCCTGGGCACAAGTGCGGGCTAGGCTTAAGGCCTGGGCACAAGTGCGGTCTAGGCTTAAGGCCTGGGCACAAGTGCAGGCTAGGCTTAAGGCTTGGGCACAAGTGTAGTGCTAGCTAGGATCAAGGCAGGGGGCACAAGTGCGGGCTAGGCTTAAGGCCTGGGCACAAGTGCGGGCTAGGCTTAAGGCCTGGGCACAAGTGCGGGCTAGGCCTTAAGGCCTGGGCACAAGTGCGGGCTAGGCTTAAGGCCTGGGCACAAGTGCGGGCTAGGCTTAAGGCCTGGGCACAAGTGCGGGCTAGGCTTAAGGCCTGGGCACAAGTGCGGGCTAGGCTTAAGGCCTGGGCACACGTGCGGGCTAGGCTTAAGGCCGGGGCACAAGTGCGGGCTAGGCTTAAGGCCGGGGCACAAGTGCGGGCTAGGCTTAAGGCCGGGGCACAAGTGCGGGCTAGGCTTAAGGCCGGGGCACAAGTGCGGGCTAGGCTTAAGGCCGGGGCACAAGTGCGGGCTAGGCTTAAGGCCGGGGCACAAGTGCGGGCTAGGCTTAAGGCCGGGGCACAAGTGCGGGCTAGGCTTAAGGCCGGGGCACAAGTGCGGGCTAGGCTTAAGGCCTGGGCACAAGTGCGGGCTAGGCTGAAGGCCGGGGCACAAGTGCGGGCTAGGCTGAAGGCCTGGGCACAAGTGCGGGCTAGGCTTAAGGCCGGGGCACAAGTGCGGGCTAGGCTTAAGGCCTGGGCACAAGTGCGGTCTAGGCTTAAGGCCTGGGCACAAGTGCGGGCTAGGCTTAAGGCCGGGGCACAAGTGCGGGCTAGGCTTAAGGCCGGGGCACAAGTGCGGGCTAGGCTTAAGGCCGGGGCAAAAGTGCGGGCTAGGCTTAAGGCCTGGGCACAAGTGCGGGCTAGGCTTAAGGCCTGGGCACAAGTGCGGTCTAGGCTTAAGGCCTGGGCACAAGTGCAGGCTAGGCTTAAGGCTTGGGCACAAGTGTAGTGCTAGCTAGGATCATGGCAGGGGGCACAAGTGCGGGCTAGGCTTAAGGCCTGGGCACAAGTGCGGGCTAGGCTTAAGGCCTGGGCACAAGTGCGGGCTAGGCTTAAGGCCTGGGCACAAGTGCGGGCTAGGCTTAAGGCCTGGGCACAAGTGCTGGCTAGGCTTATGGCCGGGGCACAAGTGCGGGCTAGGCTTATGGCCGGGGCACAAGTGCGGGCTAGGCTTAAGGCCGGGGCACAAGTGCGGGCTAGGCTTAAGGCCGGGGCACAAGTGCGGGCTAGGCTTAAGGCCGGGGCACAAGTGCGGGTTAGGCTTAAGGCTGGGGCACAAGTGCGGGCTAGGCTTAAGGCCGGGGCACAAGTGCGGGCTAGGCTTAAGGCCTGGGCACAAGTGCGGGCTAGGCTTAAGGCCTGGGCACAAGTGCAGTGCTGGCTAGGACCAAGGCAGGGGGCACAAGTGCAGTGCTGGCTAGGACCAAGGCAGGGGGCACAAGTGCTGGCTAGGCTTAAGGCATGGGCACAAGTGCTGGCTAGGCTTAGGGCATACAGCTAACTCTTTGCACTCTTTGCATAAAGGGTTAGGCACCCATAGGGGTGAAGAGCTAGCTTTCACCCCTCTACTCTGTACTTGGACATTTAGGACTAGATCCTTTGTTGTACAGTGCAGAGCCTCTCCATAACCCCATGCTCCAAGCGACCAGGCACTTCTTGTCTGTCCTCCGTAAATGGGTAATGCCTTCTTCCCCAATTACAGTCATGCATGCGCATTCAGACGGGACAAGAGCGAAGAGCATAAAGCTGGCCCTATGTGCATAACCAACTTGAAGCTGAAGACAAAAACAAACAAACAAGCATTCAAGGGGCTCAAAAGTGCAGGCTAGGCTTAAGGCCTGGGCACAAGTGCGGGCTAGGCTTAAGGCCGGGGCACAAGTGCGGGCTAGGCTTAAGGCCGGGGCACAAGTGCGGGCTAGGCTTAAGGCCTGGGCACAAGTGCGGGCTAGGCTTAAGGCCGGGGCACAAGTGCGGGCTAGGCTTAAGGCCTGGGCACAAGTGCGGGCTAGGCTTAAGGCCTGGGCACAAGTGCGGGCTAGGCTTAAGGCCTGGGCACAAGTGCGGGCTAGGCTTAAGGCCTGGGCACAAGTGCGGGCTAGGCTTAAGGCCTGGGCACAAGTGCGGGCTAGGCTTAAGGCCTGGGCACAAGTGCGGGCTAGGCTTAAGGCCTGGGCACAAGTGCGGGCTAGGCTTAAGGCCTGGGCACAAGTGCGGGCTAGGCTTAAGGCCTGGGCACAAGTGCGGGCTAGGCTTAAGGCCTGGGCACAAGTGCGGGCTAGGCTTAAGGCCTGGGCACAAGTGCGGGCTAGGCTTAAGGCCTGGGCACAAGTGCAGTGCTGGCTAGGATCAAGGCAGGGGGCACAAGTGCTGGCTAGGCTTAAGGCCGGGGCACAAGAGCGGGCTAGGCTGAAGGCCGGGGCACAAGTGCGGGCTAGGCTTAAGGCCGGGTCACAAGTGCGGGCTAGGCTTAAGGCCGGGGCACAAGTGCGGGCTAGGCTTAAGGCCTGGGCACAAGTGCGGGCTAGGCTTAAGGCCGGGGCACAAGTGCGGGCTAGGCTTAAGGCCTGGGCACAAGTGCGGGCTAGGCTTAAGGCCTGGGCACAAGTGCAGTGCTGGCTAGGACCAAGGCAGGGGGCACAAGTGATGGCTAGGCTTAAGGCCGAGGCACAAGTGCGGGCTAGGCTTAAGGCCGGGGCACAAGTGCGGGCTAGGCTTAAGGCCGGAGCACAAGTGCGGGCTAGGCTTAAGGACGGGGCACAAGTGCGGGCTAGGCTTAAGGCCTGGGCACAAGTGCAGTGCTGGCTAGGATCAAGGCAGGGGGCACAAGTGCTGGCTAGGCTTAAGGCCGAGGCACAAGTGCGGGCTAGGCTTAAGGCCGGGGCACAAGTGCGGGCTAGGCTTAAGGCCGGGGCACAAGTGCGGGCTAGGCTTAAGGCTGGGGCACAAGTGCGGGCTAGGCTTAAGGCAGGGGCACAAGTGTGGGCTAGGCTTAAGGCCGGGGCACAAGTGCGGGCTAGGCTTAAGGCCTGGGCACAAGTGCGGGCTAGGCTTAAGGCCTGGGCACAAGTGCGGGCTAGGCTTAAGGCCTGGGCACAAGTGCAGTGCTGGCTAGGACCAAGGCAGGGGGCACAAGTGATGGCTAGGCTTAAGGCATGGGCACAAGTGCAGGCTAGGCTTAAGGCCGGGGCACAAGTGCGGGCTAGGCTTAAGGCCGGGGCACAAGTGCGGGCTAGGCTTAAGGCCGGGGCACAAATGCGCGCTAGGCTTAAGGCCGGGGCACAAGTGCGGGCTAGGCTTAAGGCCTGGGCACAAGTGCAGTGCTGGCTAGGACCAAGGCAGGGGGCACAAGTGATGGCTAGGCTTAAGGCCTGGGCACAAGTGCGGGCTAGGCTTAAGGCCTGGGCACAAGTGCAGTGCTGGCTAGGACCAAGGCAGGGGGCACAAGTGATGGCTAGGCTTAAGGCCGGGGCACAAGTGCGGGCTAGGCTTAAAGCCTGGGCACAAGTGCGGGCTAGGCTTAATGCCTGGGCACAAGTGCGGGCTAGGCTTAAGGCCTGGGCACAAGTGCAGGCTAGGCTTAAGGCTTGGGCACAAGTGTAGTGCTGGCTAGGATCAAGGCAGGGGGCACAAGTGCGGGCTAGGCTTAAGGCCTGGGCACAAGTGCGGGCTAGGCTTAAGGCCTGGGCACAAGTGCGGGCTAGGCTTAAGGCCTGGGCACAAGTGCGGGCTAGGCTGAAGGCCGGGGCACAAGTGCGGGCTAGGCTTAAGGCCTGGGCACAAGTGCGATCTAGGCTTAAGGCCTGGGCACAAGTGCAGGCTAGGCTTAAGGCCTGGGCACAAGTGCAGGCTAGGCTTAAGGCCTGGGCACAAGTGCGGGCTAGACTTAAGGCCGGGGCACAAGTGCGGGCTAGGCTTAAGGCCTGGGCACAAGTGCGGGCTAGGCTTAAGGCCTGGGCACAAGTGCGGTCTCGGCTTAAGGCCTGGGCACAAGTGCAGGCGAGGCTTAAGGCTTGGGCACAAGTGTAGTGCTAGCTAGGATCAAGGCAGGGGGCACAAGTGCGGGCTAGGCTTAAGGCCTGGGCACAAGTGCGGGCTAGGCTTAAGGCCTGGGCACAAGTGCGGGCTAGGCTTAAGGCCGGGGCACAAGTGCGGGCTAGGCTTAAGGCCGGGGCACAAGTGCGGGCTAGGCTTAAGGCCGGGGCACAAGTGCGGGCTAGGCTTAAGGCCAGGGCACAAGTGCGGGCTAGGCTTAAGGCCGGGGCACAAGTGCGGGCTAGGCTTAAGGCCGGGGCACAAGTGCGGGCTAGGCTTATGGCCGGGGCACAAGTGCGGGCTAGGCTTATGGCCGGGGCACAAGTGCGGGCTAGGCTTAAGGCCGGGGCACAAGTGCGGGCTAGGCTTAAGGCCGGGGCACAAGTGCGGGCTAGGCTTAAGGCCGGGGCACAAGTGCGGGCTAGGCTTAAGGCCGGGGCACAAGTGCGGGCTAGGCTTAAGGCCGGGGCACAAGTGCGGGCTAGGCTTAAGGCCGGGGCACAAGTGCGGGCTAGGCTTAAGGCCGGGGCACAAGTGCGGGCTAGGCTTAAGGCCTGGGCACAAGTGCGGGCTAGGCTTAAGGCCTGGGCACAAGTGCAGTGCTGGCTAGGACCAAGGCAGGGGGCACAAGTGCTGGCTAGGCTTAAGGCATGGGCACAAGTGCTGTCTAGGCTTAAGGCATACAGCTAACTCTTTGCACTCTTTGCATAAAGGGTTAGGCACCCATAGGGGTGAAGAGCTAGTTTTCACCCCTCTACTCTGTACTTGGACATTTAGGACTAGATCCTTTGTTGTACAGTGCGGAGCCTCTCCATAACTCCATGCTCCAAGCGACCAGGCACTTCTTGTCTGTCCTCCGTAAATGGGTAATGCCTTCTTCCCCAATTACAGTCGTGCATGCGCATTCAGACGGGACAAGAGCGAAGAGCATAAAGCTGGCCCTATGTGCATAACCAACTTGAAGCTGAAGACAAAAACAAACAAACAAGCATTCAAGGGGCTCAAAAGTGCGGGCTAGGCTTAAGGCCTGGGCACAAGTGCGGGCTAATCTTAAGGCCTGGGCACAAGTGCGGGCTAGGCTTAAGACCTGGGCACAAGTGCGGGCTAGGCTTAAGGCCTGGGCACAAGTGCGGGCTAGGCTTAAGGCCGGGGCACAAGTGCGGGCTAGGCTTAAGGCCTGGGCACAAGTGCGGGCTAGGCTTAAGGCCGGGGCACAAGTGCAGTGCTGGCTAGGATCAAGGCAGGGGGCACAAGTGCTGGCTAGGCTTAAGGCCGGGGCACAAGTGCGGGCTAGGCTTAAGGCCGGGTCACAAGTGCGGGCTAGGCTTAAGGCCGGGGCACAAGTGCGGGCTAGGCTTAAGGCCTGGGCACAAGTGCAGGCTAGGCTTAAGGCCGGGGCACAAGTGCGGGCTAGGCTTAAGGCCTGGGCACAAGTGCGGGCTAGGCTTAAGGCCTGGGCACAAGTGCAGTGCTGGCTAGGATCAAGGCAGGGGGCACAAGTGCTGGCTAGGCTTAAGGCCTGGGCACAAGTGCGGGCTAGGCTTAAGGACGGGGCACAAGTGCGGGCTAGGCTTAAGGCCTGGGCACAAGTGCGGGCTAGGCTTAAGGCCTGGGCACAAGTGCGGGCTAGGCTTAAGGCCTGGGCACAAGTGCAGTGCTGGCTAGGACCAAGGCAGGGGGCACAAGTGATGGCTAGGCTTAAAGCATGGGCACAAGTGCGGGCTAGGCTTAAGGCCTGGGCACAAGTGCGGGCTAGGCTTAAGGCCGGGGCACAAGTGCGGGCTAGGCTTAAGGCCGGGGCACAAGTGCGGGCTAGGCTTAAGGCCGGGGCACAAGTGCGGGCTAGGCTTAAGGCCTGGGCACAAGTGCGGGCTAGGCTGAAGGCCGGGGCACAAGTGCGGGCTAGGCTGAAGGCCTGGGCACAAGTGCGGGCTAGGCTTAAGGACGGGGCACAAGTGCGGGCTAGGCTTAAGGCCTGGGCACAAGTGCGGTCTAGACTTAAGGCCTGGGCACAAGTGCGGGCTAGGCTTAAGGCCGGGGCACAAGTGCGGGCTAGGCTTAAGGCCTGGGCACAAGTGCGGGCTAGGCTTAAGGCCTGGGCACAAGTGCGGTCTAGGCTTAAGGCCTGGGCACAAGTGCAGGCTAGGCTTAAGGCTTGGGCACAAGTGTAGTGCTAGCTAGGATCAAGGCAGGGGGCACAAGTGCGGGCTAGGCTTAAGGCCTGGGCACAAGTGCGGGCTAGGCCTTAAGGCCTGGGCACAAGTGCGGGCTAGGCTTAAGGCCTGGGCACAAGTGCGGGCTAGGCTTAAGGCCTGGGCACAAGTGCGGGCTAGGCTTAAGGCCTGGGCACAAGTGCAGTGCTGGCTAGGACCAAGGCAGGGGGCACAAGTGCAGTGCTGGCTAGGACCAAGGCAGGGGGCACAAGTGCTGGCTAGGCTTAAGGCATGGGCACAAGTGCTGGCTAGGCTTAGGGCATACAGCTAACTCTTTGCACTCTTTGCATAAAGGGTTAGGCACCCATAGGGGTGAAGAGCTAGCTTTCACCCCTCTACTCTGTACTTGGACATTTAGGACTAGATCCTTTGTTGTACAGTGCAGAGCCTCTCCATAACCCCATGCTCCAAGCGACCAGGCACTTCTTGTCTGTCCTCCGTAAATGGGTAATGCCTTCTTCCCCAATTACAGTCATGCATGCGCATTCAGACGGGACAAGAGCGAAGAGCATAAAGCTGGCCCTATGTGCGTAACCAACTTGAAGCTGAAGACAAAAACAAACAAACAAGCATTCAAGGGGCTCAAAAGTGCGGGCTAGGCTTAAGGCCTGGGCACAAGTGCGGGCTAGGCTTAAGGCCTGGGCACAAGTGCGGGCTAGGCTTAAGACCTGGGCACAAGTGCGGGCTAGGCTTAAGGCCTGGGCACAAGTGTGGGCTAGGCTTAAGGCCGGGGCACAAGTGCGGGCTAGGCTTAAGGCCTGGGCACAAGTGCGGGCTAGGCTTAAGGCCGGGGCACAAGTGCAGTGCTGGCTAGGATCAAGGCAGGGGGCACAAGTGCTGGCTAGGCTTAAGGCCTGGGCACAAGTGCGGGCTAGGCTTAAGGACGGGGCACAAGTGCGGGCTAGGCTTAAGGCCTGGGCACAAGTGCGGGCTAGGCTTAAGGCCTGGGCACAAGTGCGGGCTAGGCTTAAGGCCTGGGCACAAGTGCAGTGCTGGCTAGGACCAAGGCAGGGGGCACAAGTGATGGCTAGGCTTAAAGCATGGGCACAAGTGCGGGCTAGGCTTAAGGCCTGGGCACAAGTGCGGGCTAGGCTTAAGGCCGGGGCACAAGTGCGGGCTAGGCTTAAGGCCGGGGCACAAGTGCGGGCTAGGCTTAAGGCCAGGGCACAAGTGCGGGCTAGGCTTAAGGCCTGGGCACAAGTGCGGGCTAGGCTGAAGGCCGGGGCACAAGTGCGGGCTAGGCTGAAGGCCTGGGCACAAGTGCGGGCTAGGCTTAAGGCCTGGGCACAAGTGCGGTCTAGACTTAAGGCCTGGGCACAAGTGCGGGCTAGGCTTAAGGCCGGGGCACAAGTGCGGGCTAGGCTTAAGGCCTGGGCACAAGTGCGGGCTAGGCTTAAGGCCTGGGCACAAGTGCGGTCTAGGCTTAAGGCCTGGGCACAAGTGCAGGCTAGGCTTAAGGCTTGGGCACAAGTGTAGTGCTAGCTAGGATCAAGGCAGGGGGCACAAGTGCGGGCTAGGCTTAAGGCCTGGGCACAAGTGCGGGCTAGGCTTAAGGCCTGGGCACAAGTGCGGGCTAGGCCTTAAGGCCTGGGCACAAGTGCGGGCTAGGCTTAAGGCCTGGGCACAAGTGCGGGCTAGGCTTAAGGCCTGGGCACAAGTGCGGGCTAGGCTTAAGGCCTGGGCACAAGTGCGGGCTAGGCTTAAGGCCTGGGCACACGTGCGGGCTAGGCTTAAGGCCGGGGCACAAGTGCGGGCTAGGCTTAAGGCCGGGGCACAAGTGCGGGCTAGGCTTAAGGCCGGGGCACAAGTGCGGGCTAGGCTTAAGGCCGGGGCACAAGTGCGGGCTAGGCTTAAGGCCGGGGCACAAGTGCGGGCTAGGCTTAAGGCCGGGGCACAAGTGCGGGCTAGGCTTAAGGCCGGGGCACAAGTGCGGGCTAGGCTTAAGGCCGGGGCACAAGTGCGGGCTAGGCTTAAGGCCTGGGCACAAGTGCGGGCTAGGCTGAAGGCCGGGGCACAAGTGCGGGCTAGGCTGAAGGCCTGGGCACAAGTGCGGGCTAGGCTTAAGGCCGGGGCACAAGTGCGGGCTAGGCTTAAGGCCTGGGCACAAGTGCGGTCTAGGCTTAAGGCCTGGGCACAAGTGCGGGCTAGGCTTAAGGCCGGGGCACAAGTGCGGGCTAGGCTTAAGGCCGGGGCACAAGTGCGGGCTAGGCTTAAGGCCGGGGCAAAAGTGCGGGCTAGGCTTAAGGCCTGGGCACAAGTGCGGGCTAGGCTTAAGGCCTGGGCACAAGTGCGGTCTAGGCTTAAGGCCTGGGCACAAGTGCAGGCTAGGCTTAAGGCTTGGGCACAAGTGTAGTGCTAGCTAGGATCAAGGCAGGGGGCACAAGTGCGGGCTAGGCTTAAGGCCTGGGCACAAGTGCGGGCTAGGCTTAAGGCCTGGGCACAAGTGCGGGCTAGGCTTAAGGCCTGGGCACAAGTGCGGGCTAGGCTTAAAGCCTGGGCACAAGTGCGGGCTAGGCTTAAGGCCTGGGCACAAGTGCGGGCTAGGCTTAAGGCCTGGGCACAAGTGCGGGCTAGGCTTAAGGCCTGGGCACAAGTGCGGGCTAGGCTTAAGGCCTGGGCACAAGTGCGGGCCAGGCTTAAGACCTGGGCACAAGTGCGACCAGGCTTAAGGCCTGGGCACAAGTGCGGGCCAGGCTTAAGGCCTGGGCACAAGTGCAGTGCTGGCTAGGACCAAGGCAGGGGGCACAAGTGCAGTGCTGGCTAGGACCAAGGCAGGGGGCACAAGTGCTGGCTAGGCTTAAGGCATGGGCACAAGTGCTGGCTAGGCTTAGGGCATACAGCTAACTCTTTGCACTCTTTGCATAAAGGGTTAGGCACCCATAGGGGTGAAGAGCTAGCTTTCACCCCTCTACTCTGTACTTGGACATTTAGGACTAGATCCTTTGTTGTACAGTGCAGAGCCTCTCCATAACCCCATGCTCCAAGAGACCAGGCACTTCTTGTCTGTCCTCCGTAAATGGGTAATGCCTTCTTCCCCAATTACAGTCATGCATGCGCATTCAGACGGGACAAGAGCGAAGAGCATAAAGCTGGCCCTATGTGCGTAACCAACTTGAAGCTGAAGACAAAAACAAACAAACAAGCATTCAAGGGGCTCAAAAGTGCGGGCTAGGCTTAAGGCCTGGGCACAAGTGCGGGCTAGGCTTAAGGCCGGGGCACAAGTGCGGGCTAGGCTTAAGGCCGGGGCACAAGTGCGGGCTAGGCTTAAGGCCTGGGCACAAGTGCGGGCTAGGCTTAAGGCCGGGGCACAAGTGCGGGCTAGGCTTAAGGCCTGGGCACAAGTGCGGGCTAGGCTTAAGGCCTGGGCACAAGTGCGGGCTAGGCTTAAGGCCTGGGCACAAGTGCGGGCTAGGCTTAAGGCCTGGGCACAAGTGCGGGCTAGGCTTAAGGCCTGGGCACAAGTGCGGGCTAGGCTTAAGGCCTGGGCACAAGTGCGGGCTAGGCTTAAGGCCTGGGCACAAGTGCGGGCTAGGCTTAAGGCCTGGGCACAAGTGCGGGCTAGGCTTAAGGCCTGGGCACAAGTGCGGGCTAGGCTTAAGGCCTGGGCACAAGTGCGGGCTAGGCTTAAGGCCTGGGCACAAGTGCAGTGCTGGCTAGGATCAAGGCAGGGGGCACAAGTGCTGGCTAGGCTTAAGGCCGGGGCACAAGAGCGGGCTAGGCTGAAGGCCGGGGCACAAGTGCGGGCTAGGCTTAAGGCCGGGTCACAAGTGCGGGCTAGGCTTAAGGCCGGGGCACAAGTGTGGGCTAGGCTTAAGGCCTGGGCACAAGTGCGGGCTAGGCTTAAGGCCGGGGCACAAGTGCGGGCTAGGCTTAAGGCCTGGGCACAAGTGCGGGCTAGGCTTAAGGCCTGGGCACAAGTGCAGTGCTGGCTAGGACCAAGGCAGGGGGCACAAGTGATGGCTAGGCTTAAGGCCGAGGCACAAGTGCGGGCTAGGCTTAAGGCCGGGGCACAAGTGCGGGCTAGGCTTAAGGCCGGAGCACAAGTGCGGGCTAGGCTTAAGGACGGGGCACAAGTGCGGGCTAGGCTTAAGGCCTGGGCACAAGTGCAGTGCTGGCTAGGATCAAGGCAGGGGGCACAAGTGCTGGCTAGGCTTAAGGCCGAGGCACAAGTGCGGGCTAGGCTTAAGGCCGGGGCACAAGTGCGGGCTAGGCTTAAGGCCGGGGCACAAGTGCGGGCTAGGCTTAAGGCTGGGGCACAAGTGCGGGCTAGGCTTAAGGCAGGGGCACAAGTGTGGGCTAGGCTTAAGGCCGGGGCACAAGTGCGGGCTAGGCTTAAGGCCTGTGCACAAGTGCGGGCTAGGCTTAAGGCCTGGGCACAAGTGCAGTGCTGGCTAGGACCAAGGCAGGGGGCACAAGTGATGGCTAGGCTTAAGGCATGGGCACAAGTGCGGGCTAGGCTTAAGGCCGGGGCACAAGTGCGGGCTAGGCTTAAGGCCGGGGCACAAGTGCGGGCTAGGCTTAAGGCCGGGGCACAAGTGCGGGCTAGGCTTAAGGCCGGGGCACAAATGCGCGCTAGGCTTAAGGCCGGGGCACAAGTGCGGGCTAGGCTTAAGGCCTGGGCACAAGTGCAGTGCTGGCTAGGACCAAGGCAGGGGGCACAAGTGATGGCTAGGCTTAAGGCCTGGGCACAAGTGCGGGCTAGGCTTAAGGCCTGGGCACAAGTGCAGTGCTGGCTAGGACCAAGGCAGGGGGCACAAGTGATGGCTAGGCTTAAGGCCGGGGCACAAGTGCGGGCTAGGCTTAAAGCCTGGGCACAAGTGCGGGCTAGGCTTAATGCCTGGGCACAAGTGCGGGCTAGGCTTAAGGCCTGGGCACAAGTGCAGGCTAGGCTTAAGGCTTGGGCACAAGTGTAGTGCTGGCTAGGATCAAGGCAGGGGGCACAAGTGCGGGCTAGGCTTAAGGCCTGGGCACAAGTGCGGGCTAGGCTTAAGGCCTGGGCACAAGTGCGAGCTAGGCTTAAGGCCTGGGCACAAGTGCGGGCTAGGCTGAAGGCCGGGGCACAAGTGCGGGCTAGGCTTAAGGCCGGGGCACAAGTGCGGGCTAGGCTTAAGGCCTGGGCACAAGTGCGATCTAGGCTTAAGGCCTGGGCACAAGTGCGGGCTAGGCTTAAGGCCTGGGCACAAGTGCGGGCTAGGCTTAAGGCCGGGGCACAAGTGCGGGCTAGGCTTAAGGCCGGGGCACAAGTGCGGGCTAGGCTTAAGGCCTGGGCACAAGTGCGGGCTAGGCTTAAGGCCTGGGCACAAGTGCGGTCTAGGCTTAAGGCCTGGGCACAAGTGCAGGCGAGGCTTAAGGCTTGGGCACAAGTGTAGTGCTAGCTAGGATCAAGGCAGGGGGCACAAGTGCGGGCTAGGCTTAAGGCCTGGGCACAAGTGCGGGCTAGGCTTAAGGCCTGGGCACAAGTGCGGGCTAGGCTTAAGGCCTGGGCACAAGTGCAGTGCTGGCTAGGACCAAGGCAGGGGGCACAAGTGCAGTGCTGGCTAGGACCAAGGCAGGGGGCACAAGTGCTGGCTAGGCTTAAGGCATGGGCACAAGTGCTGGCTAGGCTTAGGGCATACAGCTAACTCTTTGCACTCTTTGCATAAAGGGTTAGGCACCCATAGGGGTGAAGAGCTAGCTTTCACCCCTCTACTCTGTACTTGGACATTTAGGACTAGATCCTTTGTTGTACAGTGCAGAGCCTCTCCATAACCCCATGCTCCAAGCGACCAGGCACTTCTTGTCTGTCCTCCGTAAATGGGTAATGCCTTCTTCCCCAATTACAGTCATGCATGCGCATTCAGACGGGACAAGAGCGAAGAGCATAAAGCTGGCCCTATGTGCGTAACCAACTTGAAGCTGAAGACAAAAACAAACAAACAAGCATTCAAGGGGCTCAAAAGTGCGGGCTAGGCTTAAGGCCTGGGCACAAGTGCGGGCTAGGCTTAAGGCCGGGGCACAAGTGCGGGCTAGGCTTAAGGCCGGGGCACAAGTGCGGGCTAGGCTTAAGGCCGGGGCACAAGTGCGGGCTAGGCTGAAGGCCGGGGCACAAGTGCGGGCTAGGCTTAAGGCCGGGGCACAAGTGCGGGCTAGGCTTAAGGCCGGGGCACAAGTGCGGGCTAGGCTTAAGGCCGGGGCACAAGTGCGGGCTAGGCTTAAGGCCTGGGAACAAGTGCGGGCTAGGCTTAAGGCCTGGGCACAAGTGCTGGCTAGGCTTAAGGCCTGGGCACAAGTGCGGGCTAGGCTTAAGAACGGGGCACAAGTGCGGGCTAGGCTTAAGGCCGGGGCAAAAGTGCGGGCTAGGCTTAAGGCCGGGGCACAAGTGCGGGCTAGGCTTAAGGCAGGGGCACAAGTGCGGGCTAGGCTTAAGGCAGGGGCACAAGTGTGGGCTAGGCTTAAGGCCGGGGCACAAGTGCGGGCTAGGCTTAAGGCCTGGGCACAAGTGCGGGCTAGGCTTAAGGCCTGGGCACAAGTGCGGGCTAGGCTTAAGGCCTGGGCACAAGTGCAGTGCTGGCTAGGACCAAGGCAGGGGGCACAAGTGATGGCTAGGCTTAAGGCATGGGCACAAGTGCGGGCTAGGCTTAAGGCCTGGGCACAAGTGCAGTGCTGGCTAGGACCAAGGCAGGGGGCACAAGTGATGGCTAGGCTTAAAGCATGGGCACAAGTGCGGGCTAGGCTTAAGGCCTGGGCACAAGTGCGGGCTAGGCTTAAGGCCGGGGCACAAGTGCGGGCTAGGCTTAAGGCCGGGGCACAAGTGCGGGCTAGGCTTAAGGCCGGGGCACAAGTGCGGGCTAGGCTTAAGGCCTGGGCACAAGTGCGGGCTAGGCTGAAGGCCGGGGCACAAGTGCGGGCTAGGCTGAAGGCCTGGGCACAAGTGCGGGCTAGGCTTAAGGACGGGGCACAAGTGCGGGCTAGGCTTAAGGCCTGGGCACAAGTGCGGTCTAGACTTAAGGCCTGGGCACAAGTGCGGGCTAGGCTTAAGGCCGGGGCACAAGTGCGGGCTAGGCTTAAGGCCTGGGCACAAGTGCGGGCTAGGCTTAAGGCCTGGGCACAAGTGCGGTCTAGGCTTAAGGCCTGGGCACAAGTGCAGGCTAGGCTTAAGGCTTGGGCACAAGTGTAGTGCTAGCTAGGATCAAGGCAGGGGGCACAAGTGCGGGCTAGGCTTAAGGCCTGGGCACAAGTGCGGGCTAGGCCTTAAGGCCTGGGCACAAGTGCGGGCTAGGCTTAAGGCCTGGGCACAAGTGCGGGCTAGGCTTAAGGCCTGGGCACAAGTGCGGGCTAGGCTTAAGGCCTGGGCACAAGTGCAGTGCTGGCTAGGACCAAGGCAGGGGGCACAAGTGCAGTGCTGGCTAGGACCAAGGCAGGGGGCACAAGTGCTGGCTAGGCTTAAGGCATGGGCACAAGTGCTGGCTAGGCTTAGGGCATACAGCTAACTCTTTGCACTCTTTGCATAAAGGGTTAGGCACCCATAGGGGTGAAGAGCTAGCTTTCACCCCTCTACTCTGTACTTGGACATTTAGGACTAGATCCTTTGTTGTACAGTGCAGAGCCTCTCCATAACCCCATGCTCCAAGCGACCAGGCACTTCTTGTCTGTCCTCCGTAAATGGGTAATGCCTTCTTCCCCAATTACAGTCATGCATGCGCATTCAGACGGGACAAGAGCGAAGAGCATAAAGCTGGCCCTATGTGCGTAACCAACTTGAAGCTGAAGACAAAAACAAACAAACAAGCATTCAAGGGGCTCAAAAGTGCGGGCTAGGCTTAAGGCCTGGGCACAAGTGCGGGCTAGGCTTAAGGCCTGGGCACAAGTGCGGGCTAGGCTTAAGACCTGGGCACAAGTGCGGGCTAGGCTTAAGGCCTGGGCACAAGTGTGGGCTAGGCTTAAGGCCGGGGCACAAGTGCGGGCTAGGCTTAAGGCCTGGGCACAAGTGCGGGCTAGGCTTAAGGCCGGGGCACAAGTGCAGTGCTGGCTAGGATCAAGGCAGGGGGCACAAGTGCTGGCTAGGCTTAAGGCCTGGGCACAAGTGCGGGCTAGGCTTAAGGACGGGGCACAAGTGCGGGCTAGGCTTAAGGCCTGGGCACAAGTGCGGGCTAGGCTTAAGGCCTGGGCACAAGTGCGGGCTAGGCTTAAGGCCTGGGCACAAGTGCAGTGCTGGCTAGGACCAAGGCAGGGGGCACAAGTGATGGCTAGGCTTAAAGCATGGGCACAAGTGCGGGCTAGGCTTAAGGCCTGGGCACAAGTGCGGGCTAGGCTTAAGGCCGGGGCACAAGTGCGGGCTAGGCTTAAGGCCGGGGCACAAGTGCGGGCTAGGCTTAAGGCCAGGGCACAAGTGCGGGCTAGGCTTAAGGCCTGGGCACAAGTGCGGGCTAGGCTGAAGGCCGGGGCACAAGTGCGGGCTAGGCTGAAGGCCTGGGCACAAGTGCGGGCTAGGCTTAAGGCCGGGGCAAAAGTGCGGGCTAGGCTTAAGGCCGGGGCAAAAGTGCGGGCTAGGCTTAAGGCCTGGGCACAAGTGCGGGCTAGGCTTAAGGCCTGGGCACAAGTGCGGTCTAGACTTAAGGCCTGGGCACAAGTGCGGGCTAGGCTTAAGGCCGGGGCACAAGTGCGGGCTAGGCTTAAGGCCTGGGCACAAGTGCGGGCTAGGCTTAAGGCCTGGGCACAAGTGCGGTCTAGGCTTAAGGCCTGGGCACAAGTGCAGGCTAGGCTTAAGGCTTGGGCACAAGTGTAGTGCTAGCTAGGATCAAGGCAGGGGGCACAAGTGCGGGCTAGGCTTAAGGCCTGGGCACAAGTGCGGGCTAGGCTTAAGGCCTGGGCACAAGTGCGGGCTAGGCCTTAAGGCCTGGGCACAAGTGCGGGCTAGGCTTAAGGCCTGGGCACAAGTGCGGGCTAGGCTTAAGGCCTGGGCACAAGTGCGGGCTAGGCTTAAGGCCTGGGCACAAGTGCGGGCTAGGCTTAAGGCCTGGGCACACGTGCGGGCTAGGCTTAAGGCCGGGGCACAAGTGCGGGCTAGGCTTAAGGCCGGGGCACAAGTGCGGGCTAGGCTTAAGGCCGGGGCACAAGTGCGGGCTAGGCTTAAGGCCGGGGCACAAGTGCGGGCTAGGCTTAAGGCCGGGGCACAAGTGCGGGCTAGGCTTAAGGCCGGGGCACAAGTGCGGGCTAGGCTTAAGGCCGGGGCACAAGTGCGGGCTAGGCTTAAGGCCGGGGCACAAGTGCGGGCTAGGCTTAAGGCCTGGGCACAAGTGCGGGCTAGGCTGAAGGCCGGGGCACAAGTGCGGGCTAGGCTGAAGGCCTGGGCACAAGTGCGGGCTAGGCTTAAGGCCGGGGCACAAGTGCGGGCTAGGCTTAAGGCCTGGGCACAAGTGCGGTCTAGGCTTAAGGCCTGGGCACAAGTGCGGGCTAGGCTTAAGGCCGGGGCACAAGTGCGGGCTAGGCTTAAGGCCGGGGCACAAGTGCGGGCTAGGCTTAAGGCCGGGGCAAAAGTGCGGGCTAGGCTTAAGGCCTGGGCACAAGTGCGGGCTAGGCTTAAGGCCTGGGCACAAGTGCGGTCTAGGCTTAAGGCCTGGGCACAAGTGCAGGCTAGGCTTAAGGCTTGGGCACAAGTGTAGTGCTAGCTAGGATCAAGGCAGGGGGCACAAGTGCGGGCTAGGCTTAAGGCCTGGGCACAAGTGCGGGCTAGGCTTAAGGCCTGGGCACAAGTGCGGGCTAGGCTTAAGGCCTGGGCACAAGTGCGGGCTAGGCTTAAAGCCTGGGCACAAGTGCGGGCTAGGCTTAAGGCCTGGGCACAAGTGCGGGCTAGGCTTAAGGCCTGGGCACAAGTGCGGGCTAGGCTTAAGGCCTGGGCACAAGTGCGGGCTAGGCTTAAGGCCTGGGCACAAGTGCGGGCCAGGCTTAAGACCTGGGCACAAGTGCGGGCCAGGCTTAAGGCCTGGGCACAAGTGCGGGCCAGGCTTAAGGCCTGGGCACAAGTGCAGTGCTGGCTAGGACCAAGGCAGGGGGCACAAGTGCAGTGCTGGCTAGGACCAAGGCAGGGGGCACAAGTGCTGGCTAGGCTTAAGGCATGGGCACAAGTGCTGGCTAGGCTTAGGGCATACAGCTAACTCTTTGCACTCTTTGCATAAAGGGTTAGGCACCCATAGGGGTGAAGAGCTAGCTTTCACCCCTCTACTCTGTACTTGGACATTTAGGACTAGATCCTTTGTTGTACAGTGCAGAGCCTCTCCATAACCCCATGCTCCAAGCGACCAGGCACTTCTTGTCTGTCCTCCGTAAATGGGTAATGCCTTCTTCCCCAATTACAGTCATGCATGCGCATTCAGACGGGACAAGAGCGAAGAGCATAAAGCTGGCCCTATGTGCGTAACCAACTTGAAGCTGAAGACAAAAACAAACAAGCATTCAAGGGGCTCAAAAGTGCGGGCTAGGCTTAAGGCCTGGGCACAAGTGCGGGCTAGGCTTAAGGCCGGGGCACAAGTGCGGGCTAGGCTTAAGGCCGGGGCACAAGTGCGGGCTAGGCTTAAGGCCTGGGCACAAGTGCGGGCTAGGCTTAAGGCCGGGGCACAAGTGCGGGCTAGGCTTAAGGCCTGGGCACAAGTGCGGGCTAGGCTTAAGGCCTGGGCACAAGTGCGGGCTAGGCTTAAGGCCTGGGCACAAGTGCGGGCTAGGCTTAAGGCCTGGGCACAAGTGCGGGCTAGGCTTAAGGCCTGGGCACAAGTGCGGGCTAGGCTTAAGGCCTGGGCACAAGTGCGGGCTAGGCTTAAGGCCTGGGCACAAGTGCGGGCTAGGCTTAAGGCCTGGGCACAAGTGCGGGCTAGGCTTAAGGCCTGGGCACAAGTGCGGGCTAGGCTTAAGGCCTGGGCACAAGTGCGGGCTAGGCTTAAGGCCTGGGCACAAGTGCAGTGCTGGCTAGGATCAAGGCAGGGGGCACAAGTGCTGGCTAGGCTTAAGGCCGGGGCACAAGAGCGGGCTAGGCTGAAGGCCGGGGCACAAGTGCGGGCTAGGCTTAAGGCCGGGTCACAAGTGCGGGCTAGGCTTAAGGCCGGGGCACAAGTGTGGGCTAGGCTTAAGGCCTGGGCACAAGTGCGGGCTAGGCTTAAGGCCGGGGCACAAGTGCGGGCTAGGCTTAAGGCCTGGGCACAAGTGCGGGCTAGGCTTAAGGCCTGGGCACAAGTGCAGTGCTGGCTAGGACCAAGGCAGGGGGCACAAGTGATGGCTAGGCTTAAGGCCGAGGCACAAGTGCGGGCTAGGCTTAAGGCCGGGGCACAAGTGCGGGCTAGGCTTAAGGCCGGAGCACAAGTGCGGGCTAGGCTTAAGGACGGGGCACAAGTGCGGGCTAGGCTTAAGGCCTGGGCACAAGTGCAGTGCTGGCTAGGATCAAGGCAGGGGGCACAAGTGCTGGCTAGGCTTAAGGCCGAGGCACAAGTGCGGGCTAGGCTTAAGGCCGGGGCACAAGTGCGGGCTAGGCTTAAGGCCGGGGCACAAGTGCGGGCTAGGCTTAAGGCTGGGGCACAAGTGCGGGCTAGGCTTAAGGCAGGGGCACAAGTGTGGGCTAGGCTTAAGGCCGGGGCACAAGTGCGGGCTAGGCTTAAGGCCTGTGCACAAGTGCGGGCTAGGCTTAAGGCCTGGGCACAAGTGCAGTGCTGGCTAGGACCAAGGCAGGGGGCACAAGTGATGGCTAGGCTTAAGGCATGGGCACAAGTGCGGGCTAGGCTTAAGGCCGGGGCACAAGTGCGGGCTAGGCTTAAGGCCGGGGCACAAGTGCGGGCTAGGCTTAAGGCCGGGGCACAAGTGCGGGCTAGGCTTAAGGCCGGGGCACAAATGCGCGCTAGGCTTAAGGCCGGGGCACAAGTGCGGGCTAGGCTTAAGGCCTGGGCACAAGTGCAGTGCTGGCTAGGACCAAGGCAGGGGGCACAAGTGATGGCTAGGCTTAAGGCCTGGGCACAAGTGCGGGCTAGGCTTAAGGCCTGGGCACAAGTGCAGTGCTGGCTAGGACCAAGGCAGGGGGCACAAGTGATGGCTAGGCTTAAGGCCGGGGCACAAGTGCGGGCTAGGCTTAAAGCCTGGGCACAAGTGCGGGCTAGGCTTAATGCCTGGGCACAAGTGCGGGCTAGGCTTAAGGCCTGGGCACAAGTGCAGGCTAGGCTTAAGGCTTGGGCACAAGTGTAGTGCTGGCTAGGATCAAGGCAGGGGGCACAAGTGCGGGCTAGGCTTAAGGCCTGGGCACAAGTGCGGGCTAGGCTTAAGGCCTGGGCACAAGTGCGAGCTAGGCTTAAGGCCTGGGCACAAGTGCGGGCTAGGCTGAAGGCCGGGGCACAAGTGCGGGCTAGGCTTAAGGCCGGGGCACAAGTGCGGGCTAGGCTTAAGGCCTGGGCACAAGTGCGATCTAGGCTTAAGGCCTGGGCACAAGTGCGGGCTAGGCTTAAGGCCTGGGCACAAGTGCGGGCTAGGCTTAAGGCCGGGGCACAAGTGCGGGCTAGGCTTAAGGCCGGGGCACAAGTGCGGGCTAGGCTTAAGGCCTGGGCACAAGTGCGGGCTAGGCTTAAGGCCTGGGCACAAGTGCGGTCTAGGCTTAAGGCCTGGGCACAAGTGCAGGCGAGGCTTAAGGCTTGGGCACAAGTGTAGTGCTAGCTAGGATCAAGGCAGGGGGCACAAGTGCGGGCTAGGCTTAAGGCCTGGGCACAAGTGCGGGCTAGGCTTAAGGCCTGGGCACAAGTGCGGGCTAGGCTTAAGGCCTGGGCACAAGTGCAGTGCTGGCTAGGACCAAGGCAGGGGGCACAAGTGCAGTGCTGGCTAGGACCAAGGCAGGGGGCACAAGTGCTGGCTAGGCTTAAGGCATGGGCACAAGTGCTGGCTAGGCTTAGGGCATACAGCTAACTCTTTGCACTCTTTGCATAAAGGGTTAGGCACCCATAGGGGTGAAGAGCTAGCTTTCACCCCTCTACTCTGTACTTGGACATTTAGGACTAGATCCTTTGTTGTACAGTGCAGAGCCTCTCCATAACCCCATGCTCCAAGCGACCAGGCACTTCTTGTCTGTCCTCCGTAAATGGGTAATGCCTTCTTCCCCAATTACAGTCATGCATGCGCATTCAGACGGGACAAGAGCGAAGAGCATAAAGCTGGCCCTATGTGCGTAACCAACTTGAAGCTGAAGACAAAAACAAACAAACAAGCATTCAAGGGGCTCAAAAGTGCGGGCTAGGCTTAAGGCCTGGGCACAAGTGCGGGCTAGGCTTAAGGCCGGGGCACAAGTGCGGGCTAGGCTTAAGGCCGGGGCACAAGTGCGGGCTAGGCTTAAGGCCTGGGCACAAGTGCGGGCTAGGCTTAAGGCCGGGGCACAAGTGCGGGCTAGGCTTAAGGCCAGGGCACAAGTGCGGGCTAGGCTTAAGGCCTGGGCACAAGTGCGGGCTAGGCTTAAGGCCTGGGCACAAGTGCGGGCTAGGCTTAAGGCCTGGGCACAAGTGCGGGCTAGGCTTAAGGCCTGGGCACAAGTGCGGGCTAGGCTTAAGGCCTGGGCACAAGTGCGGGCTAGGCTTAAGGCCTGGGCACAAGTGCGGGCTAGGCTTAAGGCCTGGGCACAAGTGCGGGCTAGGCTTAAGGCCTGGGCACAAGTGCGGGCTAGGCTTAAGGCCTGGGCACAAGTGCAGTGCTGGCTAGGATCAAGGCAGGGGGCACAAGTGCTGGCTAGGCTTAAGGCCGGGGCACAAGAGCGGGCTAGGCTGAAGGCCGGGGCACAAGTGCGGGCTAGGCTTAAGGCCGGGTCACAAGTGCGGGCTAGGCTTAAGGCCGGGGCACAAGTGTGGGCTAGGCTTAAGGCCTGGGCACAAGTGCGGGCTAGGCTTAAGGCCGGGGCACAAGTGCGGGCTAGGCTTAAGGCCTGGGCACAAGTGCGGGCTAGGCTTAAGGCCTGGGCACAAGTGCAGTGCTGGCTAGGACCAAGGCAGGGGGCACAAGTGATGGCTAGGCTTAAGGCCGAGGCACAAGTGCGGGCTAGGCTTAAGGCCGGGGCACAAGTGCGGGCTAGGCTTAAGGCCGGAGCACAAGTGCGGGCTAGGCTTAAGGACGGGGCACAAGTGCGGGCTAGGCTTAAGGCCTGGGCACAAGTGTAGTGCTGGCTAGGATCAAGGCAGGGGGCACAAGTGCTGGCTAGGCTTAAGGCCGAGGCACAAGTGCGGGCTAGGCTTAAGGCCGGGGCACAAGTGCGGGCTAGGCTTAAGGCCGGGGCACAAGTGCGGGCTAGGCTTAAGGCTGGGGCACAAGTGCGGGCTAGGCTTAAGGCAGGGGCACAAGTGTGGGCTAGGCTTAAGGCCGGGGCACAAGTGCGGGCTAGGCTTAAGGCCTGTGCACAAGTGCGGGCTAGGCTTAAGGCCTGGGCACAAGTGCGGGCTAGGCTTAAGGCCTGGGCACAAGTGCAGTGCTGGCTAGGACCAAGGCAGGGGGCACAAGTGATGGCTAGGCTTAAGGCATGGGCACAAGTGCGGGCTAGGCTTAAGGCCGGGGCACAAGTGCGGGCTAGGCTTAAGGCCGGGGCACAAGTGCGGGCTAGGCTTAAGGCCGGGGCACAAATGCGCGCTAGGCTTAAGGCCGGGGCACAAGTGCGGGCTAGGCTTAAGGCCTGGGCACAAGTGCAGTGCTGGCTAGGACCAAGGCAGGGGGCACAAGTGATGGCTAGGCTTAAGGCCTGGGCACAAGTGCGGGCTAGGCTTAAGGCCTGGGCACAAGTGCAGTGCTGGCTAGGACCAAGGCAGGGGGCACAAGTGATGGCTAGGCTTAAGGCCAGGGCACAAGTGCGGGCTAGGCTTAAAGCCTGGGCACAAGTGCGGGCTAGGCTTAATGCCTGGGCACAAGTGCGGGCTAGGCTTAAGGCCTGGGCACAAGTGCAGGCTAGGCTTAAGGCTTGGGCACAAGTGTAGTGCTGGCTAGGATCAAGGCAGGGGGCACAAGTGCGGGCTAGGCTTAAGGCCTGGGCACAAGTGCGGGCTAGGCTTAAGGCCTGGGCACAAGTGCGAGCTAGGCTTAAGGCCTGGGCACAAGTGCGGGCTAGGCTGAAGGCCGGGGCACAAGTGCGGGCTAGGCTTAAGGCCGGGGCACAAGTGCGGGCTAGGCTTAAGGCCTGGGCACAAGTGCGATCTAGGCTTAAGGCCTGGGCACAAGTGCGGGCTAGGCTTAAGGCCTGGGCACAAGTGCGGGCTAGGCTTAAGGCCGGGGCACAAGTGCGGGCTAGGCTTAAGGCCGGGGCACAAGTGCGGGCTAGGCTTAAGGCCTGGGCACAAGTGCGGGCTAGGCTTAAGGCCTGGGCACAAGTGCGGTCTAGGCTTAAGGCCTGGGCACAAGTGCAGGCGAGGCTTAAGGCTTGGGCACAAGTGTAGTGCTAGCTAGGATCAAGGCAGGGGGCACAAGTGCGGGCTAGGCTTAAGGCCTGGGCACAAGTGCGGGCTAGGCTTAAGGCCTGGGCACAAGTGCGGGCTAGGCTTAAGGCCGGGGCACAAGTGCGGGCTAGGCTTAAGGCCGGGGCACAAGTGCGGGCTAGGCTTAAGGCCGGGGCACAAGTGCGGGCTAGGCTTAAGGCCGGGGCACAAGTGCGGGCTAGGCTTAAGGCCGGGGCACAAGTGCGGGCTAGGCTTAAGGCCGGGGCACAAGTGCGGGCTAGGCTTATGGCCGGGGCACAAGTGCGGGCTAGGCTTAAGGCCGGGGCACAAGTGCGGGCTAGGCTTAAGGCCGGGGCACAAGTGCGGGCTAGGCTTAAGGCCGGGGCACAAGTGCGGGCTAGGCTTAAGGCCGGGGCACAAGTGCGGGCTAGGCTTAAGGCCGGGGCACAAGTGCGGGCTAGGCTTAAGGCCGGGGCACAAGTTCGGGCTAGGCTTAAGGCCGGGGCACAAGTGCGGGCTAGGCTTAAGGCCGGGGCACAAGTGCGGGCTAGGCTTAAGGCCGGGGCACAAGTGCGGGCTAGGCTTAAGGCCTGGGCACAAGTGCGGGCTAGGCTTAAGGCCTGGGCACAAGTGCAGTGCTGGCTAGGCTTAAGGCATGGGCACAAGTGCTGTCTAGGCTTAAGGCATACAGCTAACTCTTTGCACTCTTTGCATAAAGGGTTAGGCACCCATAGGGGTGAAGAGCTAGCTTTCACCCCTCTACTCTGTACTTGGACATTTAGGACTAGATCCTTTGTTGTACAGTGCGGAGCCTCTCCATAACCCCATGCTCCAAGCGACCAGGCACTTCTTGTCTGTCCTCCGTAAATGGGTAATGCCTTCTTCCCCAATTACAGTCGTGCATGCGCATTCAGACGGGACAAGAGCGAAGAGCATAAAGCTGGCCCTATGTGCATAACCAACTTGAAGCTGAAGACAAAAACAAACAAACAAGCATTCAAGGGGCTCAAAAGTGCGGGCTAGGCTTAAGGCCTGGGCACAAGTGCGGGCTAGGCTTAAGGCCTGGGCACAAGTGCGGGCTAGGCTTAAGGCCTGGGCACAAGTGCGGGCTAGGCTTAAGGCCTGGGCACAAGTGCGGGCTAGGCTTAAGGCCTGGGCACAAGTGCGGGCTAGGCTTAAGGCCGGGGCACAAGTGCGGGCTAGGCTTAAGGCCTGGGCACAAGTGCGGGCTAGGCTTAAGGCCGGGGCACAAGTGCAGTGCTGGCTAGGATCAAGGCAGGGGGCACAAGTGCTGGCTAGGCTTAAGGCCGGGGCACAAGTGCGGGCTAGGCTTAAGGCCGGGTCACAAGTGCGGGCTAGGCTTAAGGCCGGGGCACAAGTGCGGGCTAGGCTTAAGGCCTGGGCACAAGTGCAGGCTAGGCTTAAGGCCGGGGCACAAGTGCGGGCTAGGCTTAAGGCCTGGGCACAAGTGCGGGCTAGGCTTAAGGCCTGGGCACAAGTGCAGTGCTGGCTAGGATCAAGGCAGGGGGCACAAGTGCTGGCTAGGCTTAAGGCCTGGGCACAAGTGCTGCTAGGCTTAAGGACGGGGCACAAGTGCGGGCTAGGCTTAAGGCCTGGGCACAAGTGCGGGCTAGGCTTAAGGCCTGGGCACAAGTGCGGGCTAGGCTTAAGGCCTGGGCACAAGTGCAGTGCTGGCTAGGACCAAGGCAGGGGGCACAAGTGATGGCTAGGCTTAAAGCATGGGCACAAGTGCGGGCTAGGCTTAAGGCCTGGGCACAAGTGCGGGCTAGGCTTAAGGCCGGGGCACAAGTGCGGGCTAGGCTTAAGGCCGGGGCACAAGTGCGGGCTAGGCTTAAGGCCGTGGCACAAGTGCGGGCTAGGCTTAAGGCCTGGGCACAAGTGCAGGCTAGGCTGAAGGCCGGGGCACAAGTGCGGGCTAGGCTGAAGGCCTGGGCACAAGTGCGGGCTAGGCTTAAGGCCGGGGCACAAGTGCGGGCTAGGCTTAAGGCCTGGGCACAAGTGCGGTCTAGACTTAAGGCCTGGGCACAAGTGCGGGCTAGGCTTAAGGCCGGGGCACAAGTGCGGGCTAGGCTTAAGGCCTGGGCACAAGTGCGGGCTAGGCTTAAGGCCTGGGCACAAGTGCGGTCTAGGCTTAAGGCCTGGGCACAAGTGCAGGCTAGGCTTAAGGCTTGGGCACAAGTGTAGTGCTAGCTAGGATCAAGGCAGGGGGCACAAGTGCGGGCTAGGCTTAAGGCTTGGGCACAAGTGCGGGCTAGGCTTAAGGCCTGGGCACAAGTGCGGGCTAGGCTTAAGGCCTGGGCACAAGTGCGGGCTAGGCTTAAGGCCTGGGCACAAGTGCGGGCTAGGCTTAAGGCCTGGGCACAAGTGCGGGCTAGGCTTAAGGCCTGGGCACAAGTGCGGGCTAGGCTTAAGGCCTGGGCACAAGTGCGGGCCAGGCTTAAGGCCTGGGCACAAGTGCGGGCCAGGCTTAAGGCCTGATCACAAGTGCGGGCTAGGCTTAAGGCCTGGGCACAAGTGCGGGCTAGGCTTAAGGCCTGGGCACAAGTGCGGGCTAGGCTTAAGGCCTGGGCACACGTGCGGGCTAGGCTTAAGGCCGGGGCACAAGTGCGGGCTAGGCTTAAGGCCGGGGCACAAGTGTGGGCTAGGCTTAAGGCCGGGGCACAAGTGCGGGCTAGGCTTATGGCCGGGGCACAAGTGCGGGCTAGGCTTAAGGCCGGGGCACAAGTGCGGGCTAGGCTTAAGGCCGGGGCACAAGTGCGGGCTAGGCTTAAGGCCGGGGCACAAGTGCGGGCTAGGCTTAAGGCCTGGGCACAAGTGCGGGCTAGGCTGAAGGCCGGGGCACAAGTGCGGGCTAGGCTGAAGGCCTGGGCACAAGTGCGGGCTAGGCTTAAGGCCGGGGCACAAGTGCGGGCTAGGCTTAAGGCCTGGGCACAAGTGCGGGCTAGGCTAAAAGGCCTGGGCACAAGTGCGGGCTAGGCTTAAGGCCGGGGCACAAGTGCGGGCTAGGCTTAAGGCCGGGGCACAAGTGCGGGCTAGGCTTAAGGCCTGGGCACAAGTGCGGGCTAGGCTTAAGGCCTGGGCACAAGTGCGGTCTAGGCTTAAGGCCTGGGCACAAGTGCAGGCTAGGCTTAAGGCTTGGGCACAAGTGTAGTGCTAGCTAGGATCAAGGCAGGGGGCACAAGTGCGGGCTAGGCTTAAGGCCTGGGCACAAGTGCGGGCTAGGCTTAAGGCCTGGGCACAAGTGCGGGCTAGGCTTAAGGCCTGGGCACAAGTGCGGGCTAGGCTTAAGGCCTGGGCACAAGTGCGGGCTAGGCTCAAGGCCTGGGCACAAGTGCGGGCTAGGCTTAAGGCCTGGGCACAAGTGCGGGCTAGGCTTAAGACCTGGGCACAAGTGCGGGCCAGGCTTAAGGCCTGGGCACAAGTGCGGGCCAGGCTTAAGGCCTGGGCACAAGTGCGGGCTAGGCTTAAGGCCTGGGCACAAGTGCGGGCTAGGCTTAAGGCCTGGGCACAAGTGCGGGCTAGGCTTAAGGCCTGGGCACAAGTGCGGGCTAGGCTTAAGGCCTGGGCACAAGTGCGGGCTAGGCTTAAGGCCTGGGCACACGTGCGGGCTAGGCTTAAGGCCGGGGCACAAGTGCGGGCTAGGCTTAAGGCCGGGGCACAAGTGCGGGCTAGGCTTAAGGCCTGGGCACAAGTGTGGGCTAGGCTTAAGGCCTGGGCACAAGTGCAGTGCTGGCTAGGACCAAGGCAGGGGGCACAAGTGCAGTGCTGGCTAGGACCAAGGCAGGGGGCACAAGTGCTGGCTAGCCTTAAGGCATGGGCACAAGTGCTGGCTAGGCTTAGGGCATACAGCTAACTCTTTGCACTCTTTGCATAAAGGGTTAGGCACCCATAGGGGTGAAGAGCTAGCTTTCACCCCTCTACTCTGTACTTGGACATTTAGGACTAGATCCTTTGTTGTACAGTGCAGAGCCTCTCCATAACCCCATGCTCCAAGCGACCAGGCACTTCTTGTCTGTCCTCCGTAAATGGGTAATGCCTTCTTCCCCAATTACAGTCATGCATGCGCATTCAGACGGGACAAGAGCGAAGAGCATAAAGCTGGCCCTATGTGCGTAACCAACTTGAAGCTGAAGACAAAAACAAACAAACAAGCATTCAAGGGGCTCAAAAGTGCGGGCTAGGCTTAAGGCCTGGGCACAAGTGCGGGCTAGGCTTAAGGCCGGGGCACAAGTGCGGGCTAGGCTTAAGGCCGGGGCACAAGTGCGGGCTAGGCTTAAGGCCTGGGCACAAGTGCGAGCTAGGCTTAAGGCCTGGGCACAAGTGCGGGCTAGGCTTAAGGCCTGGGCACAAGTGCGGGCTAGGCTTAAGGCCTGGGCACAAGTGCGGGCTAGGCTTAAGGCCTGGGCACAAGTGCGGGCTAGGCTTAAGGCCTGGGCACAAGTGCGGGCTAGGCTTAAGGCCTGGGCACAAGTGCGGGCTAGGCTTAAGGCCTGGGCACAAGTGCGGGCTAGGCTTAAGGCCTGGGCACAAGTGCGGGCTAGGCTTAAGGCCTGGGCACAAGTGCGGGCTAGGCTTAAGGCCTGGGCACAAGTGCGGGCTAGGCTTAAGGCCTGGGCACAAGTGCGGGCTAGGCTTAAGGCCTGGGCACAAGTGCGGGCTAGGCTTAAGGCCTGGGCACAAGTGCGGGCTAGGCTTAAGGCCTGGGCACAAGTGCGGGCTAGGCTTAAGGCCTGGGCACAAGTGCGGGCTAGGCTTAAGGCCTGGGCACAAGTGCAGTGCTGGCTAGGACCAAGGCAGGGGGCACAAGTGATGGCTAGGCTTAAGGCCGAGGCACAAGTGCGGGCTAGGCTTAAGGCCGGGGCACAAGTGCGGGCTAGGCTTAAGGCCGGGGCACAAGTGCGGGCTAGGCTTAAGGACGGGGCACAAGTGCGGGCTAGGCTTAAGGCCTGGGCACAAGTGCAGTGCTGGCTAGGATCAAGGCAGGGGGCACAAGTGCTGGCTAGGCTTAAGGCCGAGGCACAAGTGCGGGCTAGGCTTAAGGCCGGGGCACAAGTGCGGGCTAGGCTTAAGGCCAGGGCACAAGTGCGGGCTAGGCTTAAGGCTGGGGCACAAGTGCGGGCTAGGCTTAAGGCAGGGGCACAAGTGTGGGCTAGGCTTAAGGCCGGGGCACAAGTGCGGGCTAGGCTTAAGGCCGGGGCACAAGTGCGGGCTAGGCTTATGGCCGGGGCACAAGTGCGGGCTAGGCTTAAGGCCGGGGCACAAGTGCGGGCTAGGCTTAAGGCCGGGGCACAAGTGCGGGCTAGGCTTAAGGCCGGGGCACAAGTGCGGGCTAGGCTTAAGGCCGGGGCACAAGTGCGGGCTAGGCTTAAGGCCGGGGCACAAGTGCGGGCTAGGCTTAAGGCCGGGGCACAAGTGCGGGCTAGGCTTAAGGCCGGGGCACAAGTGCGGGCTAGGCTTAAGGCCTGGGCACAAGTGCGGGCTAGGCTTAAGGCCTGGGCACAAGTGCAGTGCTGGCTAGGACCAAGGCAGGGGGCACAAGTGCTGGCTAGGCTTAAGGCATGGGCACAAGTGCTGTCTAGGCTTAAGGCATACAGCTAACTCTTTGCACTCTTTGCATAAAGGGTTAGGCACCCATAGGGGTGAAGAGCTAGTTTTCACCCCTCTACTCTGTACTTGGACATTTAGGACTAGATCCTTTGTTGTACAGTGCGGAGCCTCTCCATAACCCCATGCTCCAAGCGACCAGGCACTTCTTGTCTGTCCTCCGTAAATGGGTAATGCCTTCTTCCCCAATTACAGTCGTGCATGCGCATTCAGACGGGACAAGAGCGAAGAGCATAAAGCTGGCCCTATGTGCATAACCAACTTGAAGCTGAAGACAAAAACAAACAAACAAGCATTCAAGGGGCTCAAAAGTGCGGGCTAGGCTTAAGGCCTGGGCACAAGTGCGGGCTAGGCTTAAGGCCTGGGCACAAGTGCGGGCTAGGCTTAAGACCTGGGCACAAGTGCGGGCAAGGCTTAAGGCCTGGGCACAAGTGCGGGCTAGGCTTAAGGCCGGGGAACAAGTGCAGGCTAGGCTTAAGGCCTGGGCACAAGTGCGGGCTAGGCTTAAGGCCGGGGCACAAGTGCAGTGCTGGCTAGGATCAAGGCAGGGGGCACAAGTGCTGGATAGGCTTAAGGCCGGGGCACAAGTGCGGGCTAGGCTTAAGGCCGGGTCACAAGTGCGGGCTAGGCTTAAGGCCGGGGCACAAGTGCGGGCTAGGCTTAAGGCCTGGGCACAAGTGCAGGCTAGGCTTAAGGCCGGGGCACAAGTGCGGGCTAGGCTTAAGGCCTGGGCACAAGTGCGGGCTAGGCTTAAGGCCTGGGCACAAGTGCAGTGCTGGCTAGGATCAAGGCAGGGGGCACAAGTGCTGGCTAGGCTTAAGGCCTGGGCACAAGTGCGGGCTAGGCTTAAGGACGGGGCACAAGTGCGGGCTAGGCTTAAGGCCTGGGCACAAGTGCGGGCTAGGCTTAAGGACGGGGCACAAGTGCGGGCTAGGCTTAAGGCCTGGGCACAAGTGCGGGCTAGGCTTAAGGCCTGGGCACAAGTGCGGGCTAGGCTTAAGGCCTGGGCACAAGTGCGGGCTAGGCTTAAGGCCTGGGCACAAGTGCAGTGCTGGCTAGGACCAAGGCAGGGGGCACAAGTGATGGCTAGGCTTAAAGCATGGGCACAAGTGCGGGCTAGGCTTAAGGCCTGGGCACAAGTGCGGGCTAGGCTTAAGGCCGGGGCACAAGTGCGGGCTAGGCTTAAGGCCGGGGCACAAGTGCGGGCTAGGCTTAAGGCCTGGGCACAAGTGCGGGCTAGGCTGAAGGCCGGGGCACAAGTGCGGGCTAGGCTGAAGGCCTGGGCACAAGTGCAGGCTAGGCTTAAGGCCGGGGCACAGGTGCGGGCTAGGCTTAAGGCCTGGGCACAAGTGCGGTCTAGGCTTAAGGCCTGGGCACAAGTGCGGGCTAGGCTTAAGGCCGGGGCACAAGTGCGGGCTAGGCTTAAGGCCGGGGCACAAGTGCGGGCTAGGCTTAAGGCCTGGGCACAAGTGCGGGCTAGGCTTAAGGCCTGGGCACAAGTGCGGTCTAGGCTTAAGGCCTGGGCACAAGTGCAGGCTAGGCTTAAGGCTTGGGCACAAATGTAGTGCTAGCTAGGATCAAGGCAGGGGGCACAAGTGCGGGCTAGGCTTAAGGCCTGGGCACAAGTGCGGGCTAGGCTTAAGGCCTGGGCACAAGTGCGGGCTAGGCTTAAGGCCTGGGCACAAGTGCGGGCTAGGCTTAAGGCCTGGGCACAAGTGCGGGCTAGGCTTAAGGCCTGGGCACAAGTGCGGGCTAGGCTTAAGGCCTGGGCACAAGTGCGGGCTAGGCTTAAGGCCTGGGCACAAGTGCGGGCTAGGCTTAAGGCCTGGGCACAAGTGCGGGCCAGGCTTAAGGCCTGGGCACAAGTGCGGGCCAGGCTTAAGGCCTGGGCACAAGTGCGGGCTAGGCTTAAGGCCTGGGCACAAGTGCGGGCTAGGCTTAAGGCCTGGGCACAAGTGCGGGCTAGGCTTAAGGCCTGGGCACAAGTGTGGGCTAGGCTTAAGGACTGGGCACACGTGCGGGCTAGGCTTAAGGCCGGGGCACAAGTGCGGGCTAGGCTTAAGGCCGGGGCACAAGTGCGGGCTAGGCTTAAGGCCGGGGCACAAGTGCGGGCTAGGCTTAAGGCCTGGGCACAAGTGCGGGCTAGGCTGAAGGCCGGGGCACAAGTGCGGGCTAGGCTGAAGGCCTGGGCACAAGTGCGGGCTAGGCTTAAGGCCGGGGCACAAGTGCGGGCTAGGCTTAAGGCCTGGGCACAAGTGCGGTCTAGGCTTAAGGCCTGGGCACAAGTGCGGTCTAGGCTTAAGGCCTGGGCACAAGTGCAGGCTAGGCTTAAGGCTTGGGCACAAGTGTAGTGCTAGCTAGGATCAAGGCAGGGGGCACAAGTGCGGGCTAGGCTTAAGGCCTGGGCACAAGTGCGGGCTAGGCTTAAGGCCTGGGCACAAGTGCGGGCTAGGCTTAAGGCCTGGGCACAAGTGCAGGCTAGGCTTAAGGCCTGGGCACAAGTGCAGGCTAGGCTTAAGGCCTGGGCACAAGTGCGGGCAAGGCTTAAGGCCTGGGCACAAGTGCGGGCTAGGCTTAAGGCCTGGGCACAAGTGCGG
>NW_027194140.1:0-39609 GCF_032444005.1 Ranitomeya imitator
GGTATAGAGTGTAGGGTAAAGAGTGTAGGGTATAGAGTGTAGGGTATAGAGTGTAGGGTGTAGAGTGTAGGGTGTAGAGTGTAGTGTATAGAGTGTAGGGTATAGAGTGTAGAGTGTATGGTATATCGTGTATGGTATAGAGTGTAGGGTATAGAGTGTAGGGTATAGAGTGTAGGGTATAGAGTGTATGTTATAGAGTGTAGGGTATAGAGTGTAGAGTGTAGGGTATAGAGTTTAGAGTGTAGGGTATAGAGTGTAGGGTGTAGAGTGTAGGGTGTAGGGTATAGAGTGTAGGGTATAGAGTGTACGGTATAGAGTGTAGGGTGTAGAGTGTAGAGTGTAGGGTGTAGAGTGTAGGGTATAGAGTGTAGGGTATAGAGTGTAGGGTATAGAGTGTAGGGTGTAGGGATTAGAGTGTAGGGTGTAGAGTGTATGGTATAGAGTGTAGGGTATAGAGTGTAGGGTATAGAGTGTAGGGTATAAAGTGTATGTTATAGAGTGTAGGGTATAGAGTGTAGAGTGTAGGGTATAGAGTGTAGGGTATAGAGTGTAGGGTATAGAGTGTAGGGTATAGAGTGTAGGGTATAGGGTGTAGGGTATAGAGTGTAGGGTATAGAGTGTAGGGTAAAGAGTGTAGAGTGTAGGGTATAGAGTGTAGGGTACAGAGTGTAGGGTGTAGAGTGTAGGGTGTAGAGTGTAGGGTGTAGAGTGTAGCGTATAGAGTGTAGGGTATAGAGTGTAGGGTATAGAGTGTAGGGTATAGAGTGTAGGGTATAGAGTGTAGGGTGTAGAGTGTAGGGTGTAGAGTGTAGGGTATAGAGTGTAGGGTAAAGAGTGTAGGGTATAGAGTGTAGGGTATAGAGTGTAGGGTGTAGAGTGTAGGGTGTAGAGTGTAGGGTATAGAGTGTAGGGTAAAGAGTGTAGGGTGTAGAGTGTAGGGTATAGAGTGTAGGGTGTAGAGTGTAGGGTGTAGGGTATAGAGTGTAGGGTATAGAGTGTAGGGTATAGAGTGTAGGGTGTAGAGTGTAGAGTGTAGGGTGTAGAGTGTAGGGTATAGAGTGTAGGGTATAGAGTGTAGGGTATAGAGTGTAGGGTGTAGGGATTAGAGTGTAGGGTGTAGAGTGTATGGTATAGAGTGTAGGGTATAGAGTGTGGGGTATAGAGTGTAGGGTATAGAGTGTATCTTATAGAGTGTAGGGTATAGAGTGTAGAGTGTAGGGTATAGAGTGTAGGGTATAGAGTGTAGGGTATAGAGTGTAGGGTATAGGGTGTAGGGTATAGAGTGTAGGGTATAGAGTGTAGGGTAAAGAGTGTAGAGTGTAGGGTATAGAGTGTAGGGTACAGAGTGTAGGGTGTAGAGTGTAGGGTGTAGAGTGTAGCGTATAGAGTGTAGGGTATAGAGTGTAGGGTATAGAGTGTAGGGTATAGAGTAGGGTATAGAGTGTAGGGTGTAGAGTGTAGGGTGTAGAGTGTAGGGTATAGAGTGTAGGGTAAAGAGTGTAGGGTATAGAGTGTAGGGTATAGAGTGTAGGGTGTAGAGTGTAGGGTGTAGAGTGTAGGGTATAGAGTGTAGGGAGTAGAGTGTAGGGTATAGAGTGTAGAGTGTAGGGTATAGAGTGTAGAGTGTAGGGAGTAGAGTGTAGAGTGTAGGGTATAGAGTGTAGAGTGTAGGGTGTAGGGTATAGAGTGTAGGGTGTAGAGTGTAGGGTATAGAGTGTAGAGTGTAGGGTATAGAGTGTAGGGTGTAGGGTATAGAGTGTGGCGTATAGAGTATAGGGTGTAGCGTGTAGGGTATAGAGTGTAGGGTGTAGGGTATAGAGTGTAGAGTGTAGGGTATAGAGTGTAGGGTATAGAGTGTAGGGTATAGAGTGTAGGGTATAGAGTGTAGGGAATAGAGTGTAGGGTGTAAGGTGTAGAGTGTAGGGTATAGAGTGTAGGGTATATACTGTAGGGTATGGAGTGTAGGCTATAGAGTGTAGGGTATAGAGTGTAGAGTGTAGGGTATAGAGTGTAGGGTATAGAGTGTAGGGTATAGGGTATAGAGTGTAAGGTGTAGAGTGTAGGGTGTAGAGTGTAGGGTATAGAGTGTAGGGTATAGAGTGTAGGGTGTAGGGTATAGAGTGTAGGGTATAGAGTGTAGGGTATAGAGTGTAGGGTATAGAGTGTAGAGTGTATGGTATAGAGTGTAGAGTGTAGGGTATAGAGTGTAGGGTATAGACTGTAGGGTATAGAGTGTGGCGTATAGATTGTAGGGTATAGAGTGTAGAGTGTAGGGTATAGAATGTAGGGTATAGAGTGTAGGGTATAGAGTGTAGGGAATAGAGTGTAGAGTGTAAGGTATAGAGTGTAGAGTGTAAGGTATAGAGTGTAGAGCGTAGGGTATAGACTGTAGGGTGTAGAGTGTAGGGAGTAGAGTGTAGGGTATAGAGTGTAGAGTGTAGGGTATAGAGTGCAGGGTATAGAGTGTAGAGTATAGAGTGTAGAGTGTAGGCTATAGAGTGTAGGGTATAGAGTGTAGAGTGTAGGGTATAGAGTGTAGGGTATAGAGTGTAGGGTATAGAGTGTAGGGTGTAGACCTACATCATGTGGCAAACCGGTGAGCATGTGGCTCTATTAGTATAGGAGATACCTGAAAACTTATCACACTTTTCAATCATTGTGCTTTTACCAATGCATAAAATGCATGGAGAAGTCATTTCGAATGACTGGTCCTCAGTGTTGTGAGAACGATGACTGGTTAAAATTTTTGGTGGTTTCTTGTTCAGTCCATAGGCCTACATCATGTGGCAAACCGGTGAGCATGTGGCTCTATTAGTATAGGAGATACCTGAAAACATATCACACTTTTCATCATAGTGCTTTTACCAATGCATAAAATGCATGGAGAAGTCATTTCGAATGACTGGTCCTCAGTGTTGTGAGAACGATGACTGGTTAAAATTTTTGGTGGTTTCTTGTTCAGTCCATAGGCCTACATCATGTGGCAAACCGGTGAGCATGTGGCTCTATTAGTATAGGAGATACCTGAAAACATATCACACTTTTCATCATAGTGCTTTTACCAATGCATAAAATGCATGGAGAAGTCATTTCGAATGACTGGTCCTCAGTGTTGTGAGAACGATGACTGGTTAAAATTTTTGGTGGTTTCTTGTTCAGTCCATAGGCCTACATCATGTGGCAAACCGGTGAGCATGTGGCTCTATTAGTATAGGAGATACCTGAAAACATATCACACTTTTCATCATAGTGCTTTTACCAATGCATAAAATGCATGGAGAAGTCATTTCGAATGACTGGTCCTCAGTGTTGTGAGAACGATGACTGGTTAAAATTTTTGGTGGTTTCTTGTTCAGTCCATAGGCCTACATCATGTGGCATACCGGTGAGCATGTGGCTCTATTAGTATGAGATACCTGAAAACATATCACACTTTTCATCATAGTGCTTTTACCAATGCATAAAATGCATGGAGAAGTCATTTCGAATGACTGGTCCTCAGTGTTGTGAGAACGATGACTGGTTAAAATTTTTGGTGGTTTCTTGTTCAGTCCATAGGCCTACATCATGTGGCAAACCGGTGAGCATGTGGCTCTATTAGTATAGGAGATACCTGAAAACTTATCACACTTTTCAATCATTGTGCTTTTACCAATGCATAAAATGCATGGAGAAGTCATTTCGAATGACTGGTCCTCAGTGTTGTGAGAACGATGACTGGTTAAAATTTTTGGTGGTTTCTTGTTCAGTCCATAGGCCTACATCATGTGGCAAACCGGTGAGCATGTGGCTCTATTAGTATAGGAGATACCTGAAAACATATCACACTTTTCATCATAGTGCTTTTACCAATGCATAAAATGCATGGAGAAGTCATTTCGAATGACTGGTCCTCAGTGTTGTGAGAACGATGACTGGTTAAAATTTTTGGTGGTTTCTTGTTCAGTCCATAGGCCTACATCATGTGGCAAACCGGTGAGCATGTGGCTCTATTAGTATAGGAGATACCTGAAAACATATCACACTTTTCATCATAGTGCTTTTACCAATGCATAAAATGCATGGAGAAGTCATTTCGAATGACTGGTCCTCAGTGTTGTGAGAACGATGACTGGTTAAAATTTTTGGTGGTTTCTTGTTCAGTCCACAGGCCTACATCATGTGGCAAACCGGTGAGCATGTGGCTCTATTAGTATAGGAGATACCTGAAAACATATCACACTTTTCATCATAGTGCTTTTACCAATGCATAAAATGCATGGAGAAGTCATTTCGAATGACTGGTCCTCAGTGTTGTGAGAACGATGACTGGTTAAAATTTTTGGTGGTTTCTTGTTCAGTCCATAGGCCTACATCATGTGGCAAACCGGTGAGCATGTGGCTCTATTAGTATAGGAGATACCTGAAAACATCACACTTTTCATCATAGTGCTTTTACCAATGCATAAAATGCATGGAGAAGTCATTTCGAATGACTGGTCCTCAGTGTTGTGAGAACGATGACTGGTTAAAATTTTTGGTGGTTTCTTGTTCAGTCCATAGGCCTACATCATGTGGCAAACCGGTGAGCATGTGGCTCTATTAGTATAGGAGATACCTGAAAACATATCACACTTTTCATCATAGTGCTTTTACCAATGCATAAAATGCATGGAGAAGTCATTTCGAATGACTGGTCCTCAGTGTTGTGAGAACGATGACTGGTTAGTATTTTTGGTGGTTTCTTGTTCAGTCCATAGGCCTACATCATGTGGCAAACCGGTGAGCATGTGGCTCTATTAGTATAGGAGATACCTGAAAACATATCACACTTTTCATCATAGTGCTTTTACCAATGCATAAAATGCATGGAGAAGTCATTTCGAATGACTGGTCCTCAGTGTTGTGAGAACGATGACTGGTTAAAATTTTTGGTGGTTTCTTGTTCAGTCCATAGGCCTACATCATGTGGCAAACCGGTGAGCATGTGGCTCTATTAGTATAGGAGATACCTGAAAACATATCACACTTTTCATCATAGTGCTTTTACCAATGCATAAAATGCATGGAGAAGTCATTTCGAATGACTGGTCCTCAGTGTTGTGAGAACGATGACTGGTTAAAATTTTTGGTGGTTTCTTGTTCAGTCCATAGGCCTACATCATGTGGCAAACCGGTGAGCATGTGGCTCTATTAGTATAGGAGATACCTGAAAACATCACACTTTTCATCATAGTGCTTTTACCAATGCATAAAATGCATGGAGAAGTCATTTCGAATGACTGGTCCTCAGTGTTGTGAGAACGATGACTGGTTAAAATTTTTGGTGGTTTCTTGTTCAGTCCATAGGCCTACATCATGTGGCAAACCGGTGAGCATGTGGCTCTATTAGTATAGGAGATACCTGAAAACATATCACACTTTTCATCATAGTGCTTTTACCAATGCATAAAATGCATGGAGAAGTCATTTCGAATGACTGGTCCTCAGTGTTGTGAGAACGATGACTGGTTAGAATTTTTGGTGGTTTCTTGTTCAGTCCATAGGCCTACATCATGTGGCAAACCGGTGAGCATGTGGCTCTATTAGTATAGGAGATACCTGAAAACATATCACACTTTTCATCATAGTGCTTTTACCAATGCATAAAATGCATGGAGAAGTCATTTCGAATGACTGGTCCTCAGTGTTGTGAGAACGATGACTGGTTAAAATTTTTGGTGGTTTCTTGTTCAGTCCATAGGCCTACATCATGTGGCAAACCGGTGAGCATGTGGCTCTATTAGTATAGGAGATACCTGAAAACATATCACACTTTTCATCATAGTGCTTTTACCAATGCATAAAATGCATGGAGAAGTCATTTCGAATGACTGGTCCTCAGTGTTGTGAGAACGATGACTGGTTAAAATTTTTGGTTGTTTCTTGTTCAGTCCATAGGCCTACATCATGTGGCAAACCGGTGAGCATGTGGCTCTATTAGTATAGGAGATACCTGAAAACATATCACACTTTTCATCATAGTGCTTTTACCAATGCATAAAATGCATGGAGAAGTCATTTCGAATGACTGGTCCTCAGTGTTGTG
This sequence comes from Ranitomeya imitator, assembly GCF_032444005.1. NCBI lineage: Eukaryota > Metazoa > Chordata > Amphibia > Anura > Dendrobatidae > Ranitomeya > Ranitomeya imitator. Next base: position 6,068 of record NW_027194140.1, read on the forward strand.
AGAACGATGACTGGTTAAAATTTTTGGTGGTTTCTTGTTCAGTCCATAGGCCTACATCATGTGGCAAACCGGTGAGCATGTGGCTCTATTAGTATAGGAGATACCTGAAAACATATCACACTTTTCATCATAGTGCTTTTACCAATGCATAAAATGCATGGAGAAGTCATTTCGAATGACTGGTCCTCAGTGTTGTGAGAACGATGACTGGTTAAAATTTTTGGTGGTTTCTTGTTCAGTCCATAGGCCTACATCATGTGGCAAACCGGTGAGCATGTGGCTCTATTAGTATAGGAGATACCTGAAAACTTATCACACTTTTCATCATAGTGCTTTTACCAATGCATAAAATGCATGGAGAAGTCATTTCGAATGACTGGTCCTCAGTGTTGTGAGAACGATGACTGGTTAAAATTTTTGGTGGTTTCTTGTTCAGTCCATAGGCCTACATCATGTGGCAAACCGGTGAGCATGTGGCTCTATTAGTATAGGAGATACCTGAAAACATCACACTTTTCATCATAGTGCTTTTACCAATGCATAAAATGCATGGAGAAGTCATTTCGAATGACTGGTCCTCAGTGTTGTGAGAACGATGACTGGTTAAAATTTTTGGTGGTTTCTTGTTCAGTCCATAGGCCTACATCATGTGGCAAACCGGTGAGCATGTGGCTCTATTAGTATAGGAGATACCTGAAAACATATCACACTTTTCATCATAGTGCTTTTACCAATGCATAAAATGCATGGAGAAGTAATTTCGAATGACTGGTCCTCAGTGTTGTGAGAACGATGACTGGTTAGAATTTTTGGTGGTTTCTTGTTCAGTCCATAGGCCTACATCATGTGGCAAACCGGTGAGCATGTGGCTCTATTAGTATAGGAGATACCTGAAAACATATCACACTTTTCATCATAGTGCTTTTACCAATGCATAAAATGCATGGAGAAGTCATTTCGAATGACTGGTCCTCAGTGTTGTGAGAACGATGACTGGTTAAAATTTTTGGTGGTTTCTTGTTCAGTCCATAGGCCTACATCATGTGGCAAACCGGTGAGCATGTGGCTCTATTAGTATAGGAGATACCTGAAAACATATCACACTTTTCATCATAGTGCTTTTACCAATGCATAAAATGCATGGAGAAGTCATTTCGAATGACTGGTCCTCAGTGTTGTGAGAACGATGACTGGTTAAAATTTTTGGTGGTTTCTTGTTCAGTCCATAGGCCTACATCATGTGGTAAACCGGTGAGCATGTGGCTCTATTAGTATAGGAGATACCTGAAAATATATCACACTTTTCATCATAGTGCTTTTACCAATGCATAAAATGCATGGAGAAGTCATTTCGAATGACTGGTCCTCAGTGTTGTGAGAACGATGACTGGTTAAAATTTTTGGTGGTTTCTTGTTCAGTCCATAGGCCTACATCATGTGGCAAACCGGTGAGCATGTGGCTCTATTAGTATAGGAGATACCTGAAAACATATCACACTTTTCATCATAGTGCTTTTACCAATGCATAAAATGCATGGAGAAGTCATTTCGAATGACTGGTCCTCAGTGTTGTGAGAACGATGACTGGTTAAAATTTTTGGTGGTTTCTTGTTCAGTCCACAGGCCTACATCATGTGGCAAACCGGTGAGCATGTGGCTCTATTAGTATAGGAGATACCTGAAAACATATCACACTTTTCATCATAGTGCTTTTACCAATGCATAAAATGCATGGAGAAGTCATTTCGAATGACTGGTCCTCAGTGTTGTGAGAACGATGACTGGTTAGAATTTTTGGTGGTTTCTTGTTCAGTCCATAGGCCTACATCATGTGGCAAACCGGTGAGCATGTGGCTCTATTAGTATAGGAGATACCTGAAAACATATCACACTTTTCATCATAGTGCTTTTACCAATGCATAAAATGCATGGAGAAGTCATTTCGAATGACTGGTCCTCAGTGTTGTGAGAACGATGACTGGTTAAAATTTTTGGTGGTTTCTTGTTCAGTCCATAGGCCTACATCATGTGGCAAACCGGTGAGCATGTGGCTCTATTAGTATAGGAGATACCTGAAAACATATCACACTTTTCATCATAGTGCTTTTACCAATGCATAAAATGCATGGAGAAGTCATTTCGAATGACTGGTCCTCAGTGTTGTGAGAACGATGACTGGTTAGAATTTTTGGTGGTTTCTTGTTCAGTCCATAGGCCTACATCATGTGGCAAACCGGTGAGCATGTGGCTCTATTAGTATAGGAGATACCTGAAAACATCACACTTTTCATCACAGTGCTTTTACCAATGCATAAAATGCATGGAGAAGTCATTTCGAATGACTGGTCCTCAGTGTTGTGAGAACGATGACTGGTTAAAATTTTTGGTGGTTTCTTGTTCAGTCCATAGGCCTACATCATGTGGCAAACCGGTGAGCATGTGGCTCTATTAGTATAGGAGATACCTGAAAACATATCACACTTTTCATCATAGTGCTTTTACCAATGCATAAAATGCATGGAGAAGTCATTTCGAATGACTGGTCCTCAGTGTTGTGAGAACGATGACTGGTTAAAATTTTTGGTTGTTTCTTGTTCAGTCCATAGGCCTACATCATGTGGCAAACCGGTGAGCATGTGGCTCTATTAGTATAGGAGATACCTGAAAACATATCACACTTTTCATCATAGTGCTTTTACCAATGCATAAAATGCATGGAGAAGTCATTTCGAATGACTGGTCCTCAGTGTTGTGAGAACGATGACTGGTTAAAATTTTTGGTGGTTTCTTGTTCAGTCCACAGGCCTACATCATGTGGCAAACCGGTGAGCATGTGGCTCTATTAGTATAGGAGATACCTGAAAACATATCACACTTTTCATCATAGTGCTTTTACCAATGCATAAAATGCATGGAGAAGTCATTTCGAATGACTGGTCCTCAGTGTTGTGAGAACGATGACTGGTTAAAATTTTTGGTGGTTTCTTGTTCAGTCCATAGGCCTACATCATGTGGCAAACCGGTGAGCATGTGGCTCTATTAGTATAGGAGATACCTGAAAACATATCACACTTTTCATCATAGTGCTTTTACCAATGCATAAAATGCATGGAGAAGTCATTTCGAATGACTGGTCCTCAGTGTTGTGAGAACGATGACTGGTTAAAATTTTTGGTGGTTTCTTGTTCAGTCCATAGGCCTACATCATGTGGCAAACCGGTGAGCATGTGGCTCTATTAGTATAGGAGATACCTGAAAACATATCACACTTTTCATCATAGTGCTTTTACCAATGCATAAAATGCATGGAGAAGTCATTTCGAATGACTGGTCCTCAGTGTTGTGAGAACGATGACTGGTTAGAATTTTTGGTGGTTTCTTGTTCAGTCCATAGGCCTACATCATGTGGCAAACCGGTGAGCATATGGCTCTATTAGTATAGGAGATACCTGAAAACATATCACACTTTTCATCATAGTGCTTTTACCAATGCATAAAATGCATGGAGAAGTCATTTCGAATGACTGGTCCTCAGTGTTGTGAGAACGATGACTGGTTAAAATTTTTGGTGGTTTCTTGTTCAGTCCATAGGCCTACATCATGTGGCAAACCGGTGAGCATGTGGCTCTATTAGTATAGGAGATACCTGAAAACATATCACACTTTTCATCATAGTGCTTTTACCAATGCATAAAATGCATGGAGAAGTCATTTCGAATGACTGGTCCTCAGTGTTGTGAGAACGATGACTGGTTAAAATTTTTGGTGGTTTCTTGTTCAGTCCATAGGCCTACATCATGTGGCAAACCGGTGAGCATGTGGTTCCATTAGTATAGGAGATACCTGAAAACATATCACATTTTTCATCATAGTGCTTTTACCAATGCATAAAATGCATGGAGAAGTCATTTCGAATGACTGGTCCTCAGTGTTGTGAGAACGATGACTGGTTAAAATTTTTGGTGGTTTCTTGTTCAGTCCATAGGCCTACATCATGTGGCAAACCGGTGAGCATGTGGCTCTGTTAGTATAGGAGATACCTGAAAACTTATCACACTTTTCAATCATAGTGCTTTTACCAATGCATAAAATGCATGGAGAAGTCATTTCGAATGACTGGTCCTCAGTGTTGTGAGAACGATGACTGGTTAAAATTTTTGGTGGTTTCTTGTTCAGTCCATAGGCCTACATCATGTGGCAAACCGGTGAGCATGTGGCTCTATTAGTATAGGAGATACCTGAAAACATATCACACTTTTCATCATAGTGCTTTTACCAATGCATAAAATGCATGGAGAAGTCATTTCGAATGACTGGTCCTCAGTGTTGTGAGAACGATGACTGGTTAAAATTTTTGGTGGTTTCTTGTTCAGTCCATAGGCCTACATCATGTGGCAAACCGGTGAGCATGTGGCTCTATTAGTATAGGAGATACCTGAAAACATATCATACTTTTCATCATAGTGTTTTTACCAATGCATAAAATGCATGGACACTCTACACTCTATACCCTACACTCTATAGCCTACACTCTATACCCTACACTCTAATCCCTACACTCTACACTCTATACCCTACACTCTATACCATACACTCTACACCATACACTCTATAGCATACACTCTACACTCTATACCCTACACTCTATACCCTACACTATACACTCTATACCCTACACTCTACACTTTATACCCTACTCTCTATACCCTACACTCTATACTCTACACTCTACAACCTGCACTCTATACCCTATACTCTATACCCTACACCCTACACTCTATACCGTACACTCTATACCCTACACTCTATACCCTACACTCTATACCCTACACTCTACACTCTATACCCTACACTCTATAGCCTACACTCTACACTCTACTCTAAACCCTACACTCTATACCCTACACTCTAATCCCTACACTCTACACTCTATACCCTACACTCTATACCCTACACTCTATACCCTACACTCTACACCCTACACTCTACACCCTACACTCTAATCCCTACACTCTAATCCCTACACTCTAATCCCTACACCCTACACTCTATACCCTACACCCTATACCCTACACTCTATACCCTACACTCTATACCCTACACCCTACACTCTACACCCTACACTCTATACCTTACACTCTACACCCTACACTCTATACCCTACACTCTACACCCTGCACTCTGTACCCTACACTCTACACTCTTTACCCTACACTCTATACCCTACACTCTATACCCTACACTCTAATCTCTACACTCTACACTCTATACCCTACACTCTGTACCCTACACTCTATACCCTACACTCTACACTCTACACCCTACACTCTAATCCCTACACTCTAATCCCTACACTCTAATCCCTACACCCTAATCCCTACACCCTACACTCTATACCCTACACTCTATACCCTACACTCTATACCCTACACCCTACACTCTATACCCTACACTCTACACCCTACACTCTACACTCTATACCCTACACTCTACACCCTGCACTCTGTACCCTACACTCTATACCCTACACTCTATACCCTACACTCTATACCCTACACTCTATACCCTACACTCTAAACTCTATACCCTACACTCTATACCCTACACTCTATAACATACACTCTATACCCTACACTCTAAACCCTACACTCTATACCATACACTCTACACCATACACTCTACACCATACACTCTACACCATACACTCTACACCATACACTCTATAGCATACACTCTATACCCTATACTATACGCTCTATACCCTACACTCTATACCCTACATTCTATACCCTACACTATACACTCTATACCCTACACTCTACACTTTATACCCTACACTCTATACCCTACACTCTACAACCTGCACTCTATACCCTACACTCTACACTCTATACCCTACACTCTATACCCTACACTCTATACCCTACACTCTATACCCTACACTCTACACCCTACAGTCTATACCCTACACTCTACACTCTATACCTTACACTCTACACTCTATTCCCTACACTCTATACCCTACACTCTATAGCATACACTCTATACCCTACACTCTACACTCTATACCCTACACTCTATACCCTACACTCTATACCCTACACTATACACTCCATACCCTACACTCTACACTTTATACCCTACTCTCTATACCCTACACTCTATACCCTACACTCTACAACCTGCACTCTATACCCTACACTCTATACCCTACACCCTACACTCTATACCCTACACTCTATACCCTACACTCTATACCCTACACTCTATACCCTACACTCTACACTCTATACCCTACACTCTATAGCCTACACTCTACACTTTACTCTATACCCTACACTCTATACCCTACACTCTAATCCCTACACTCTAATCCCTACAGTCTACACTCTATACCCTACACTCTATACCCTACACTCTATACCCTACACTCTACACCCTACACTCTACATCCTACACTCTAATCCCTACACTCTAATCCCTACACTCTAATCCCTACACCCTACACTCTATACCCTACAATCTATACCCTACACTCTATACCCTACACTCTATACCCTACACTCTATACCCTACACCCTACACCCTACACTCTACACTCTATACCCTACACTCTACACCCTGCACTCTGTACCCTACACTCTACACTCTTTACCCTACACTCTATACCCTACACTGTATACCCTACACTCTATACCCTACACTCTAATCCCTACACTCTACACTCTATACCCTACACTCTATACCCTACACTCTACACCCTACACTCTACACCCTACACTCTAATCCCTACACTATAATCCCTACACTCTAATCCCTACACCCTACACTCTATACCCTACACTCTATACCCTACACTCTATACCCTACACCCTACACCCTACACTCTATACCCTACACTCTACACCCTACACTCTACACCCTACACTCTAATCCCTACACTCTAATCCCTACACTCTAATCCCTACACCCTACACTCTATACCCTACACTCTATACCCTACACTCTATACCCTACACTCTATACCCTACACCCTACACTCTACACTCTATACCCTACACTCTACACCCTACACTCTACACCCTACACTATATACCCTACACTCTACACCCTGCACTCTGTACCCTACACTCTACACTCTTTACCCTACACTCTATACCCTACACTCTATACCCTACACTCTATACCCTACACTCTAAACTCTATACCCTACACTCTATAACATACACTCTATACCCTACACTCTACACTCTATACCCTACACTCTATAACATACACTCTATACCCTACACTCTATACCCTACACTCTATACCCTACACTATATACCCTACACTCTACTCCCTACACTCTACACCCTACAGTCTATACCCTACACTCTACACTCTATACCTTACACTCTATAACATACACTCTATACCCTACACTCTATACCCTACACTCTATACCCTACACTCTATACCCTACACTCTACACCCTACACTCTATACCATACACTCTACACCCTACACTCTATACCATACACTCTACACCATACACTCTATAGCATACACTATATACCCTACACTATACATTCTATGCCCTACACTCTATACCCTACACTATACACTCTATACCCTACAATCTACACTTTATACCCTACACTCTATTCCCTACACTCTATACCCTACACTCTATACCCTACACTCTACAACCTGCACTCTACAACCTGCAATCTATACCCTACACTCTATACCCTACACTCTATATCCTACACTCTATACCCTACACTCTAAACTCTATACCCTACGCTCTATACCCTACACTCTATAACATACACTCTATACCCTACACTCTATACCATACACTCTACACCATACACTCTACACCATACACTCTACACCATACACTCTACACCATACACTCTATAGCATACACTCTATACCCTACACGATACACTCTATACCCTACACTCTATACCCTACACTCTATACCCTACACTCTATACCCTACACTATACACTCTATACCCTACACTCTACAACCTGCACTCTATACCCTACACTCTACACCCTACACTCTATACCCTACATTCTATACCCTACACTCTACACTCTTTACCCTACACTCTATACCCTACACTCTATACCCTACACTCTAAACTCTATACCCTACACTCTACACTCTATACCCTACACTCTATAACATACACTCTATACCCTACACTCTATAACATACACTCTATACCCTACACTCTACACCCAACTCTCTAATCCCTACACTATATACCCTACACTCTACACTCTATACCTTACACTCTAATCCCTACACTCTACACTCTATACCCTACACTCTATACCCTACACTCTACATCCTACACTCTACACCCTACTCTCTAAACCCTACACTCTAATCCCTACACTCTAATCCCTACACCCTACACTCTATACCCTACACTCTATACCCTACACTCTATACCCTACACCCTACACTCTATAGCCTACACTCTATACCCTACAGTATATACCCTACACTCTATACCCTACACTCTACACCTTACACTCTACACTCTATACCCTACACTCTATACCCTACACTCTATACCGTACACTCTATACCCTACACTCTACACTCTATACCCTACACTCTATACGCCACACTCTATACCCTACAGTCTACACTCTATACCATACACTCTACACTCTATACCCTACACTCTACACCCTACACTCTATACCCTACACTCTACACTCTATACCCTACACTCTATAGTCTACACTCTACACTCTACACTCTATACCCTACACTCTATACCCTACACTCTATACCCTACACTCTATACCCTACACTCTACACTCTATACCCTACACTCTATAGCCTACACTCTACACCCTACACTCTATACCCTGCACTCTATACCCTGCACTCTATACCCTACACTCTACACTCTATACCCTACACTCTACTCCCTACACCCTACAGTCTATACTCTACACTCTACACTCTATACCTTACACTCTACACTCTATTCCCTACACTCTATACCCTTCACTCTATACCCTACATTCTATACCCTACACTCTACACTCTATACCCTACACTCTATACCCTACACTCTATACCCTACTCTCTACACTCTATACCCTACACTCTATACGCCACACTCTATACCCTACAGTCTATACCCTACACTCTATACCCTACACTCTACACCCTACACTCTATACCCTACACTCTACACTCTATACCCTACACACTATAGCCTACACTCTACACTCTACATTCTATACCCTACACTCTATACCCTACACTCCATACCCTACACTCTATACCCTACACTCTACACTCTATACCCTACACTCTATAGCCTACACTCTACACCCTACACTCTATACCCTACACTCTACACTCTATACCCTACACTCTACTCCCTACACCCTACAGTCTATACCCTACACTCTACACTCTATACCTTACACTCTACACTCTATTCTCTACACTCTATACCCTACACTCTATACCCTACATTCTATACCCTACACTCTACACTCTATACCCTACACTCTATACCCTACACTCTATACCCTACACTCTACACCCAACTCTCTAATCCCTACACTATATACCCTACACTCTACACTCTATACCTTACACTCTAATCCCTACACTCTACACTCTATACCCTACACTCTATACCCTACACTCTACACCCTACACTCTACACCCTACTCTCTAAACCCTAAACTCTAATCCCTACACTCTAATCCCTACACCCTACACTCTATACCCTACACTCTATACCCTACACTCTATACCCTACACCCTACACTCTATAGCCTACACTCTATACCCTACAGTATATACCCTACACTCTATATCCTACACTCTACACCTTACACTCTACACTCTATACCCTACACTCTATACCCTACACTCTATACCGTACACTCTATACCCTACACTCTACACTCTATACCCTACACTCTATACGCCACACTCTATACCCTACAGTCTACACTCTATACCATACACTCTACACTCTACACTCTATACCCTACACTCTACACCCTACACTCTATACCCTACACTCTACACTCTATACCCTACACTCTATAGTCTACACTCTACACTCTACACTCTATACCCTACACTCTATACCCTACACTCTATACCCTACACTCTATACCCTACACTCTACACTCTATACCCTACACTCTATAGCCTACACTCTACACCCTACACTCTATACCCTGCACTCTATACCCTACACTCTACACTCTATACCCTACACTCTACTCCCTACACCCTACAGTCTATACTCTACACTCTACACTCTATACCTTACACTCTACACTCTATTCCCTACACTCTATACCCTACACTCTATACCCTACATTCTATACCCTACACTCTACACTCTATACCCTACACTCTATACCCTACACTCTATACCCTACACTCTACACTCTATACCCTACACTCTATACGCCACACTCTATACCCTACAGTCTATACCCTACACTCTATACCCTACACTCTACACCCTACACTCTATACCCTACACTCTACACTCTATACCCTACACTCTATAGCCTACACTCTACACTCTACATTCTATACCCTACACTCTATACCCTACACTCTGTACCCTACACTCTATACCCTACACTCTACACTCTATACCCTACACTCTATAGCCTACACTCTACACCCTACACTCTATACCCTACACTCTACACTCTATACCCTACACTCTACTCCCTACACCCTACAGTCTATACCCTACACTCTACACTCTATACCTTACACTCTACACTCTATTCCCTACACTCTATACCCTACACTCTATACCCTACATTCTATACCCTACACTCTACACTCTATACCCTACACTCTATACCCTACACTCTATACCCTACACTCTACACTCTATACCCTACACTCTATGCGCCACACTCTATACCCTACAGTCTATACCCTACACTCTATACCCTACACTCTATACCATACACTCTACACTCTACACTCTATACCCTACACTCTATACCCTACACTCTATACCCTACACCCTACACTCTATACCCTACACTCTATACCCTACACTCTACACTCTACACCCTACACTTTACACCCTACACTCTATACCCCATACCCTACACTTTATACCCTACACTCTATACCCTACACTCTATACCCTACACTCTATACCCTACACTATACACTCTATACCCTACACTCTACACTTTATACCCTACACTCTATACCCTACACTCTATACCCTGCACTCTACACCCTGCACTCTACACCCAACACTCTAAACCCTACACTCTACACTCTATACCCTACGCTCTATACCCTACACTCTACACTCTATACCCTACACTCTATAGCCTACACTCTATACCCTACAGTTTATACCCTACACTCTATACCCTACACTCTACACCTTACACTCTACACTCTATTCCCTACACTCTATACCCTACACTCTATACCCTACACTCTACACCCAACACTCTATACCCTACACTCTACACCCTACACTCTATACCCTACACTCTATAGCCTACACTCTATACCCTACACTCTAATCCCTACACTCTACACTCTATACCCTACACTCTATACCATACACTCTATACCCTACACTCTATACCCTACACTCTATACCCTGCACTCTACACCCTGCACTCTACACCCAACACTCTAAACCCTACACTCTACACTCTATACCCTACACTCTATACCCTACACTCTACACTCTATACCCTACACTCTATAGCCTACACTCTATACCCTACATTTTATACCCTACACTCTATACCCTACACCCTACACTCTATACCCTACACTCTACACTCTATATCTTACACTCTATACCCTGCACTCTACACCCTGCACTCTACACCCAACACTCTATAACCTACACTCTACACCCTACACTCTATACCCTACACTCTATAGCCTACACTCTATACCCTACACTCTAATCCCTACACTCTACACTCTATACCCTACACTCTATACCATATACTCTATACCCTACACTCTATACCATACACTCTATACCATACACTTTATACCCTACACTCTATACCCTACACTCTACACCCTACACTCTATACCTTACACTCTATACCCTACACTCTATACTCTACACTCTAAACTCTATACCCTACACTCTACACTCTATACCCTACACTCTATAACATACACTCTATACCCTACACTCTATACCCTACACTCTATACCATACACTCTACACTCTAAACCCTACACTCTATACCATACACTCTACACCATACACTCTATAGCATACACTCTATACCCTACGCTCTACACTCTATACCCTACACTCTATACCCTACACTCTATACCCTACACTATACACTCTATACCCTACACTCTACACTTTATACCCTACTCTCTATACCCTACACTCTATACCCTACACTCTACAACCTGCACTCTATACCCTACACTCTACACTCTATACCCTACACTCTATACCCTACACTCTATACTCTACACTCTATACCCTACACTCTATAACCTACACTCTACACCCTACAGTCTATACCCTACACTCTACACTCTATACCTTACACTCTACACTCTATTCCCTACACTCTATAGCATACACTCTATACTCTACACTCTACACTCTATACCCTACACTCTATACCCTACACTATACACTCTATACCCTACACTCTACACTTTATACCCTACTCTCTATACCCTACACTCTATACCCTACACTCTACAACCTGCACTCTATACCCTACACTCTATACCCTACACTCTACACTCTATACCCTACACTCTATACCCTACACTCTATACCCTACACTCTATACCCTACACTCTAAACCCTACACTCTACACTCTATACCCTACACTCTATAGCCTACACTCTACACTTTACTCTATACCCTACACTCTATACCCTACACTCTAATCCCTACACTCTAATCCCTACAGTCTACACTCTATACCCTACACTCTATACCCTACACTCTAATCCCTACACTCTACACTCTATACCCTACACTCTATACCCTACACTCTATACCCTACACTCTACACCCTACACTCTACACCCTACACTCTAATCCCTACACTCTAATCCCTACACTCTAATCCCTACACCCTACACTCTATACCCTACACTCTATACCCTACACTCTATACCCTACACCCTACACTCTATACCCTACACTCTACACCCTACACTCTACACCCTACACTCTATACCCTACACTCTACACCCTGCACTCTGTACCCTACACTCTACACTCTTTACCCTACACTCTATACCCTACACTCTATACCCTACACTCTACCCTACACTCTATACCCTACACCCTACGCTCTATACGCTACACTCTATAACCTACACTCTATACCCTACACTCTATACCCTACACTCTATACCCTACACTCTATACCCTACACTCTACACTCTATACCATACACTCTATACCATACAATCTATACACTACACTCTATACCCTAAACTCTACACTCTATACCCTACACTCTATCACATACACTCTATACACTACACTCTATATCTTACACTCTATACCCTACACTTTGCACTCTACACCCTACACTCTACACTCTACATTCTATACCCTACACTCTATACTCCACACTCTATACCCTACACTCTATACCCTACACTCTATACCCTACACTCTACACTATATACTCTACACTCTATAGCCTACACTCTATACCCTACACTCTATACCCTACACTCTATACCCTACACTCTACCCTACACTCTATACCCTACACCCTACGCTCTATACGCTACACTCTATAACCTACACTCTATACCCTACACTCTATACCCTACACTCTATACCCTACACTCTATACCCTACACTCTACACTCTATACCATACACTCTATACCATACAATATATACACTACACTCTATACCCTAAACTCTACACTCTATACCCTACACTCTATAACATACACTCTATACACTACACTCTATATCTTACACTCTATACCCTACACTTTGCACTCTACACCCTACACTCTACACTCTACATTCTATACCCTACACTCTATACTCCACACTCTATACCCTACACTCTATACCCTACACTCTATACCCTACACTCTACACTATATACTCTACACTCTATAGCCTACACTCTATACCCTACACTCTATACCCTACACTCTATACCCTACACTCTATACCCTACACCCTATACCATACACTCTATACCCTACACTCTACAACCTGCACTCTATACCCTACACTCTACACTCTATACCCTACACTCTACACCCTGCACTCTGTACCCTACACTCTACACTCTTTACCCTACACTCTATACCCTACACTCTATACCCTACACTCTATACCCTATACTCTATACCCTACACTCTACACTTTATACCCTACACTCTATACCATACACTCTATACCCTACACTCTACACTTTATGCCCTACACTCTATACCATACACTCTATACCCTACACTATACACTCTATACCCTACACTCTACACTGTATACCATACACTCTATGCCCCACACTCTCTACCCTAAACTCTACACTCTATACCCTGCACTCTACACCCTACACTCTATACCCTACACTCTATACCCTACACTCTATACCCTACACTCTATACCCTACACTCTACACTCTATACCCTACACTCTATACCATACACTCTACACCCTACACTCTACACCCTACACTCTACACCCTACACTCTACACCCTACACTCTACACCCTACACTCTATACCCTACACTCTATACCCTACACTATACACTCTATACCCTACACTCTACACTCTACACTGTATACCATACACTCTATGCCCCACACTCTATACCCTAAACTCTACACTCTATATCCTACACTCTACACCCTAAGCTCTATACCCTACACTCTATACCCTACACTCTACACTCTATACCCTACACTCTATACCCTACACTCTATACCATACACTCTACACCCTACACTCTACACCCTACAATCTATACCCTACACTCTATACCCTACACTCTATACCCTACACTCTATACCCTACACTCTACACCCTACACTCTACACCCTACACTCTAATCCCTACACTCTAATCCCTACACTCTAATCCCTACACCCTACACTCTATACCCTACACTCTATACCCTACACTCTATACCCTACACTCTATACCCTACACCCTACACCCTACACTCTACACTCTATACCCTACACTCTACACCCTACACTCTACACCCTACACTCTATACCCTACACTCTACACCCTGCACTCTGTACCCTACACTGTACACTCTTTACCCTACACTCTATACCCTACACTCTATACCCTACACTCTATACCCTACACTCTACCCTACACTCTATACCCTACACCCTACGCTCTATACGCTACACTCTATAACCTACACTCCATACCCTACACTCTATACCCTACACTCTATACCCTACACTCTACACCCTACACTCTATACCCTACACTCTATACCCTACACTCTATACCCTACACTCTACACTCTATACCATACACTCTATACCATACAATCTATACACTACACTTTATACCCTAAACTCTACACTCTATACCCTACACTCTATAACATACACTCTATACACTACACTCTATATCTTACACTCTATACCCTACACTTTGCACTCTACACCCTACACTCTACACTCTACATTCTATACCCTACACTCTATACTCCACACTCTATACCCTACACTCTATACCCTACACTCTATACCCTACACTCTACACTATATACTCTACACTCTATAGCCTACACTCTATAGCCTACACTCTATACCCTACACTCTATACCCTACACTCTATACCCTACACTCTATACCCTACACTCTATACCCTACACCCTATACCATACACTCTATACCCTACACTCTACAACCTGCACTCTATACCCTACACTCTATACCCTACACCCTTCACTTTATACCCTACACTCTATACCCTACACTCTACACCCTACACTCTACACTCTACACTCTATACCCTACACTCTACACCCTGCACTCTGTACCCTACACTCTACACTCTTTACCCTACACTCTATACCCTACACTCTATACCCTACACTCTATACCCTATTCTCTATACCCTACACTCTACACTTTATACCCTACACTCTATACCATACAGTCTATACCCTACACTCTACACTTTATACCCTACACTCTATACCATACACTCTATACCCTACACTATACACTCTATACCCTACACTCTACACTGTATACCATACACTCTATGCCCCACACTCTCTACCCTAAACTCTACACTCTATACCCTGCACTCTACACCCTACACTCTATACCCTACACTCTATACCCTACACTCTATACCCTACACTCTATACCCTACACTCTACACTCTATACCCTACACTCTATACCATACACTCTACACCCTACACTCTACACCCTACACTCTACACCCTACACTCTACACCCTACACTCTATACCCTACACTCTATACCCTACACTATACACTCTATACCCTACACTCTACACTCTACACTGTATACCATACACTGTATGCCCCACACTCTATGCCCTAAACTCTACACTCTATATCCTACACTCTACACCCTAAGCTCTATACCCTACACTCTATACCCTACACTCTGCACTCTATACCCTACACTCTATACCCTACACTCTATACCATACACTCTACACCCTACACTCTACACCCTACACTCTATACCCTACACTCTATACCCTACACTCTACACTTTATACCCTACACTCTATACCCTACACTCTATACCCTGCACTCTACACCCTGCACTCTACACCCTGCACTCTACACCCAACACTCTATACCCTACACTCTACATCCTACACTCTATACCCTACACTCTACACTCTATACCCTACACTCTATAGCCTACACTCTATACCCTACACTCTATACCCTACACTCTATACCCTACACTCTACACTCTATACCCTACACTCTATACCATACACTCTATACCCTACACTCTATACTATACACTCTATACCATACACTCTATACCCTACACTCTGTACCCTACACTCTATACACTACACTCTATACCATACACTCTATACCCTACACTCTATACCCTACACTCTATACCCTACACTCTACACCCTACACTCTATACCCTACACTCTATACCCTACACTCTATACCCTACACTCTAAACTCTATACCCTACACTCTACACTCTACACTCTATATCCTACACTCTATAACATGCACTTTATACCCTACACTCTATACCCTACACTCTATACCCTACACTCTATACCCTACACTCTACACTCTATACCCTACACTCTATACCATACACTCTACACCATAAACTCTATAGCATACACTCTATACCCTACAATCTACACTCTATACCCTACACTCTATACCCTACACTCTATACCCTACACTCTACACTTTATACCCTATTCTCTATACCCTACACTCTATACCCTACACTCTACAACGTGCATTCTATACCCTACACTCTATACCCTACACCCTACACTCTATACCCTACACTCTATACCCTACACTCTATACCCTACACTCTATACCCTACACTCTACACTCTATACCCTACACTCTATAACATACACTCTATACACTACACTCTATACCTTACACTCTATACCCTACACTTTACATTCTACACCCTACACTCTACACTCTATTCCCTACACTCTATACCCTACACTCTATACCCTACACTCTATACCCTACACTCTATACCCTACACTCTATACCCTACACTCTAATCCCTACACTCTAATCCCTACACTCTACACTCTATACCCTACACTCTATACCCTACACTCTATACCCTACACTCTACACCATACACTCTACACCCTACACTCTAATCCCTACACTCTAATCCCTACACCCTACACTCTATAACCTACACTCTATACCCTACACTCTATACCCTACACTCTACACCCTACACTCTACACCCTACACTCTATACCCTACACTCTATACCCTACACTCTATACCCTACACCCTACACTCTACACCCTACACTCTACACCCTACACTCTACACCCTACACTCTACACTCTATACCCTACACTCTACACCCTGCACTCTGTACCCTACACTCTACACTCTTTACCCTACACTCTATACCCTACACTCTATACCCTACACTCTATACCCTACACGCTACACTATATACCTTACACTCTATACCCTACACTCCATACCCTACACTCTAAACTCTATACCCTACACTCTACACTCTATACCCTACACTCTATAACATACACTCTATACCCTACACTCTATACCCTACACTCTATACCCTACACTCTATACCATACACTCTACACCCTACACTCTATGCCATACACTCTACACCATACACTCTATAGCATACACTCTATACCCTACACTATACACTCTATACCCTACACTCTATACCCTACACTATACACTCTATACCCTACTCTCTACACTTTATACCCTACACTCTATACCCTACACTCTATACCCTACACTCTACAACCTGCACTCTATACCCTACACTCTATACCCTACACTCTACACTCTATACCCTACACTCTATACCCTACACTCTATACCCTACACTCTACACTGTATACCATACACTCTATGCCCCACACTCTATACCCTAAACTCTACATTCTATACCCTACACTCTACACCCTAAGCTCTATACCATACACTCTATACCCTACACTCTACACTCTGTACCCTACACTCTATACCCTACACTCTATACCCTACACCCTACGCTCTATAAGCTACACTCTATACCCTACACTCTATACCCTACACTCTATAACCTACACTCTATACCTTACACTCTATACCCTACACTCTATACCCTACACTCTATACCCTACACTCTATACCATACACTCTACACTCTATACCCTACACTCTATACCCTACACTCTATACCCTACACTCTATACCCTACACTCTACACTCTATACCATACACTCTATACCATACACTCTATACACTACACTCTATACCCTAAACTCTACACTCTATACCCTACACTCTATAACATACACTCTATACACTACACTCTATACCTTACACTCTATACCCTACACTTTGCACTCTACACCCTACACTCTACACTCTACATTCTATACCCTACACTCTATACCCTACACTCTCTACTCCACACTCTATACCCTACACTCTATACCCTACACTCTATACCCTACACTCTACACCCTACACTCTACACTCTATAGCCTACACTCTATACCCTACACTCTATACCCTACACTCTATACCCTACACTCTATACACTACACTCTACACTTTATACCCTACACTCTATACCATACACTCTATACCCTACACTCTACAACCTGCACTCTATACCCTACACTCTATACCCTACTCTACACTCTATACCCTACACTCTATGCCCTACACTCTTTACCATACACTCTACACTCTATACCCTACACTCTATACCCTACACTCTATACCCTACACTCTATACACTACACTCTACACTTTATACGCTACACTCTATACCATACACTCTATACCCTACACTCTACAACCTGCACTCTATACCCTACACTCTATACCCTACTCTACACTCTATACCCTACACTCTATGCCCTACACTCTTTACCCTACACTCTACACTCTATACCCTACACTCTACACTTTATACCCTACACTCTATACCATACACTCTATACCCTACACTCCATACCCTACACTCTACACTTTATACCCCACACTCTATACCATACACTCTATACCCTACACTCTACACCTTACACTCTATACCATACATTCTATCCCCTACACTCTACACTCTATACCCTACACTCTACAACCTGCACTCTATACCCTACACTCTATGCCCTACTCTACACTCTATACCCTACACTCTATGCCCTACACTCTTTACCCTACACTCTACACTCTATACCCTACACTCTACACTTTATACCCTACACTCTATACCATACACTCTATACCCTACACTCCATACCCTACACTCTACACTTTATACCCCACACTCTATACCATACACTCTATACCCTACACTCTACACCTTACACTCTATACCATACATTCTATCCCCTACACTCTACACTCTATACCCTACACTCTACACTCTACTCTATACACTACACTCTATACCCTACACTCTACACTCTATACCCTACACTCTACACTCTACACCCTACACTCTATACCCTACACTCTATACCCTACACTCTATACCCTACACTCTAATCCCTACACTCTATACCCTACACTCTATACCATACACTCTACACCCTACACCCTACACTCTACACCCTACACTCTATACCCTATACCCTACACTCTATACCCTACACTCTATACCCTACACTCTATACCCTACACTATACACTCTATACTCTACACTCTACGCTTTATACCCTACACTCTATGCCCTACACTCTATACCCTACACTCTACACCCTACACTCTAATCCCTACACTCTTATCCCTACACCCTACACTCTATACCCTACACTCTATACCCTACACTCTATACCCTACACTCTACACCCTACACTCTACACTCTACACTCTATACCCTACACTCTATACCCTACACTCTATACCTCACACCCTACACTCTATACCCTACACTCTACACCCTACACTCTATACCCTACACTCTACACCCTGCACTCTGTACCCTACACTCTACACTTTTTACCCTACACTCTATACCCTACACTCTATACCCTACACTCTATACACTACACTCTACACTTTATACCCTACACTCCATACCATACACTCTATACCCTACACTCTACAACCTGCACTCTATACTCTACACTCTATACCCTACACTCTGCACTCTATACCCTACACTCTATACCCTACACTCTTTACCCTACACTCTACACTCTATACCCTACACTCTATACCCTACACTCTACACTTTATACCCTACACTCTATACCATACACTCTATACCCTACACTCCATACCCTAAACTCTACACTTTATACCCCACACTCTATACCATACACTCTATACCCTACACTCTACACCTTACACTCTATACCCTACATTCTATCCGCTACACTCTACACTCTATACCCTACACTCTACACTCTACTCTATACCCTACACTCTATACCAAACACTCTACACTCTATACCCTACACTCTACACTCTACACCCTACACTCTATACCCTACACTCTATACCCTACACTCTATACCCTACACTCTAATCCCTACACTCTATACCCTACACTTTATACCATACACTCTACACCCTACACCCTACACTCTACACCCTACACTCTATACCCTATACCCTAGACTCTATACCCTACACTCTATACCCTACATTCTATACCCTACACTATACACTCTATACCCTACACTCTACGCTTTATACCCTACACTCTATACCCTACACTCTATACCCTATACTCTATACCCTACACACTACACCCTACACTCTACACCCTACACTCTAATCCCTACACTCTAATCCCTACACCCTACACTCTATACCCTACACTCTATACCCTACACTCTATACCCTACAATCTACACCCTACACTCTACACTCTACACTCTATACCCTACACTCTATACCCTACACTCTATACCCTACACCCTACACTCTACACCCTACACTCTATACCCTACACTCTATACCCTGCACTCTATACCCTACACTCTACACTCTATACCTTACACTCTATACCCTACACTCTATACCCTACACTCTAAACTCTATACCCTACACTCTACACTCTATACCCTACACTCTATAACGTACACTCTATACCCTACACTCTATACCCTACACTCTATACCCTACACTCTACACCCTACACTCTATAGCCTATACTCTATACCCTACACTCCAATCCCTACACTCTACACTCTATACCCTACACTCTATACCCTACACTCTATACCCTACACCCTACACTCTACACCCTACACTCTACACTCTATACCCTACACTCTACACCCTACACCCTACACTCTATACCCTACACTCTACACCCTGCACTCTGTACCCTACACTCTACACTCTTTACCCTACACTCTATACCCTACACTCTACAACCTGCACTCTATACCCTACACTCTATACCCTACACTCTATACCCTACACTCTATACCCTACACTCTACACCCTACACTCTAATCCCTACACTCTAATCCCTACACTCTAATCCCTACACCCTATACCCTACACTCTATACCCTACACTCTATACCCTACACTCTATACCCTACACCCTACACTCTACACCCTACACTCTACACTCAATACCCTACACTCTACACCCTACACTCTACACCCTACACTCTACACTCTATACCCTACACTCTACACCCTGCACTCTGTACCCTACACTCTACACTCTTTACCCTACACTCTATACACTACACTCTATACCCTACACTCTATACCCTACACTCTAAACTCTATACCCTACACTCTACACTCTATACCCTACACTCTATAACATACACTCTATACCCTACACTCTATACCCTACACTCTACACCCTACACTCTATACCATACACTCTACACCATACACTCTATAGCATACACTCTATACCCTACACTATACACTCTATACCCTACACTCTATACCCTACACTCTATACCCTACACTATACACTCTATACCCTACACTCTACACTTTATACCCTACACTCTATACCCTACACTCTATACCCTACACTCTATACCCTACACTCTATACCCTACACTCTATACCCTACACTCTACAACCTGCACTCTACAACCTGCAATCTATACCCTACACTCTATACCCTACACTCTACACTCTATACCCTACACTCTATACCCTACACTCTATACCCTACACTCTATACCCTACACTCTATACCCTACACTCTATACCCTACACTCTACAACCTGCACTATACAACCTGCAATCTATACCCTACACTCTATAGCCTACACTCTACACCCTACACTCTATACCCTGCACTCTATACCCTACACTCTACACTCTATACCCTACACTCTACTCCCTACACTCTACACCCTACCGTCTATACCCTACACTCTACACTCTATACCTTACACTCTACACTCTATTCCCTACACTCTATACCCTACACTCTATACCCTACATTCTATACCCTACACTCTACACTCTATACCCTACACTCTATACCCTACACTCCATACCGTACACTCTATACCCTACACTCTACACTCTATACCCTACACTCTTTACGCCACACTCTATACCCTACAGTCTATACCCTACACTCTATACCCTACACTCTACACTCTATACCATACACTCTACACTCTATACCCTACACTCTATCCCCTACACTCTATACCCTACACCCTACACTCTATACCCTACACTCTATACCCTACACTCAACACCCTACACTCTACACCCTACACCCTACACTCTATACCCTATACCCTACACTCTATACCCTACACTCTATACCCTACACTCTATACCCTACACTCTATACCCTACACTATACACTCTATACCCTACACTCTACACTTTATACCCTACACTCTATACCCTACACTCTATACCCTGCACTCTACACCCTGCACTCTACACCCAACACTCTAAACCCTACACTCTATACCCTATACTCTATACCCTACACTTTACACTCTATACCCTACACTCTATAGCCTACACTCTATACCCTACAGTATATACCCTACACTCTATACCCTACACTCTACACCTTACACTCTACACTCTATTCCCTACACTCTATACCCTACACTCTATACCCTACACTCTATACCCTACACTCTACACTCTATACCCTACACCCTACACTCTATACCCTACACTCTACACTCTATATCCTACACTCTATACCCTGCACTCTACACCCTGCACTCTACACCCAACACTCTATACCCTACACTCTACACCCTACACTCTATACCCTACACTCGATAACTTACACTCTACACTCTATACCATACACTCTACACCCTACACTCTAATCCCTACACTCTACACTCTATACCCTACACTCTATACCATACACTCTATACCCTACACTCTATACCATACACTCTATACCATACACTCTATACCCTACACTCTATACCCTACACTCTACACCCTACACTCTATACCTTACACTCTATACCCTACACTCTATACCCTACACTGTAAACTCTATACCCTACACTCTACACTCTATACCCTACACTCTATAACATACACTCTATACCCTACACTCTATACCCTACACTCTATACCCTACACTCTATACCCTACACTCTATACCATACACTCTATACCATACACTCTACACTCTATACCCTACACTCTATACCATACACTCTACACCATACATGCTATAGCATACACTCTATACCCTACACTCTACACTCTATACCCTACACTCTACACTTTATACCCTACTCTCTATACCCTACACTCTATACCCTACACTCTACAACCTGCACTCTATACCCTACACTCTATACCCTACACCTTACACTCTATACCCTACACTATATACCCTACACTCTATATCCTACACTCTATACCCTACACTCCATAGTCTACACTCTATAGCCTACACTCTACACTCTACTCTATACCCTACACTCTATACCCTGCACTCTAATCCCTACACTCTACACTCTATACCCTACACTCTATACCCTGCACACTATACCCTACACTCTACACCCTACACTCTACACCCTACACTCTAATCCCTACACTCTAATCCCTACACTCTAATCCCTACACCCTACACTCTATACCCTACACTCTATACCCTACACTCTATACCCTACACCCTACACTCTACACCCTACACTCTACACCCTACACTCTACACCCTACACTCTACACTCTATTCCCTACACTCTACACCCTGCACTCTGTACCCTACACTCTACACTCTTTACCCTACACTCTATACCCTACATTCTATACCCTACACTCTGTACCCTACACTCTAATCCCTACACCCTACACTCTATACCCTACACTCTATACCCTACACTCTATACCCTACACTTTACACTATATACTCTACACTCTATAGCCTACACTCTATACCCTACACTCTATACCCTACATTCTATACCCTACACTCTATACCCTACACTCTATACCCTACACTTTATACCCTACACCCTATACCATACACTCTATACCCTACACTCTACAACCTGCACTCTATACCCTACACTCTATACCCTACAACCTACACTTTATACCCTACACTCTATACCCTACACTCTATACCCTACACTCTACACCCTACACTCTACACTCTACACTCTATACCCTACACTCCACACCCTGCACTCTGTACCCTACACTCTACACTCTTTACCCTACAATCTATACCCTACACTCTATACCCTACACTCTATACCCTACACTCTATACCCTACACTCTACACTTTATACCCTACACTCTATACCATACACTCTATACCCTACACTCTACACTTTATACCCTACACTCTATACCATACACTCTATACCCTACACTCTATACCCTACACTATACACTCTATACCCTACACTCTACACTGTATACCATACACTCTATGCCCCACACTCTCTACCCTAAACTCTACATTCTATACCCTACACTCTACACCATACACTCTATACCCTACACTCTATACCCTACACTCTATACCCTACACTCTATACCCTACACTCTACACTCTATACCTTACACTCTATACCCTACACTCTATACCCTACACTCTATACCCTACACTCTACACCCTACACTCTACACCCTACACTCTACACCCTACACTTTACACCCTACACTCTATACCCTACACTCCATACCCTAAACTCTACACTTTATACCCCACACTCTATACCATACACTCTATACCCTACACTCTACACCTTACACTCTATACCCTACATTCTATCCGCTACACTCTACACTCTATACCCTACACTCTACACTCTACTCTATACCCTACACTCTATACCCTACACTCTACACTCTATACCCTACACTCTACACTCTACACCCTACACTCTATACCCTACACTCTATACCCTACACTCTATACCCTACACTCTAATCCCTACACTCTATACCCTACACTTTATACCATACACTCTACACCCTACACCCTACACTCTACACCCTACACTCTATACCCTATACCCTAGACTCTATACCCTACACTCTATACCCTACACTCTATACCCTACACTATACACTCTATACCCTACACTCTACGCTTTATACCCTACACTCTATACCCTACACTCTATACCCTATACTCTATACCCTACACACTACACCCTACACTCTACACCCTACACTCTAATCCCTACACTCTATACCCTACAATCTACACCCTACACTCTACACTCTACACTCTATACCCTACACTCTATACCCTACACTCTATACCCTACACCCTACACTCTACACCCTACACTCTATACCCTACACTCTATACCCTACACTCTATACCCTACACTCTACACTCTATACCTTACACTCTATACCCTACACTCTATACCCTACACTCTAAACTCTATACCCTACACTCTACACTCTATACCCTACACTCTATAACGTACACTCTATACCCTACACTCTATACCCTACACTCTATACCCTACACTCTACACCCTACACTCTATAGCCTACACTCTATACCCTACACTCCAATCCATACACTCTACACTCTATACCCTACACTCTATACCCTACACTCTATACCCTACACCCTACACTCTACACCCTACACTCTACACTCTATACCCTACACTCTACACCCTACACCCTACACTCTATACCCTACACTCTACACCCTGCACTCTGTACCCTACACTCTACACTCTTTACCCTACACTCTATACCCTACACTCTACAACCTGCACTCTATACCCTACATTCTATACCCTACACTCTATACCCTACACTCTATACCCTACACTCTACACCCTACACTCTAATCCCTACACTCTAATCCCTACACTCTAATCCCTACACCCTATACCCTACACTCTATACCCTACACTCTATACCCCACACTCTATACCCTACACCCTACACTCTACACCCTACACTCTACACTCTATACCCTACACTCTACACCCTACACTCTACACCCTACACTCTACACTCTATAACCTACACTTTACACCCTGCACTCTGTACCCTACACTCTACACTCTTTACCCTACACTCTATACACTACACTCTATACCCTACACTCTATACCCTACACTCTAAACTCTATACCCTACACTCTACACTCTATACCCTACACTCTATAACATACACTCTATACCCTACACTCTATACCCTACACTCTACACCCTACACTCTATACCATACACTCTACACCCTACACTCTATACCATACACTCTACACCATACACTCTATAGCATACACTCTATACCCTACACTATACACTCTATACCCTACACTCTATACCCTACACTCTATACCCTACACTATACACTCTATACCCTACACTCTACACTTTATACCCTACACTCTATACCCTACACTCTATACCCTACACTCTATACCCTACACTCTATACCCTACACTCTACAACCTGCACTCTACAACCTGCAATCTATACCCTACACTCTATACCCTACACTCTACACTCTATACCCTACACTCTATACCCTACACTCTATACCCTACACTCTATACCCTACACTCTACACTCTATACCCTACACTCTATAGCCTACACTCTACACCCTACACTCTATACCCTGCACTCTATACCCTACACTCTACACTCTATACCCTACACTCTACTCCCTACACTCTACACCCTACCGTCTATACCCTACACTCTACACTCTATACCTTACACTCTACACTCTATTCCCTACACTCTATACCCTACACTCTATACCCTACATTCTATACCCTACACTCTACACTCTATACCCTACACTCTATACCCTACACTCCATACCGTACACTCTATACCCTACACTCTACACTCTATACCCTACACTCTTTACGCCACACTCTATACCCTACAGTCTATACCCTACACTCTATACCCTACACTCTACACTCTATACCATACACTCTACACTCTATACCCTACACTCTATCCCCTACACTCTATACCCTACACCCTACACTCTATACCCTACACTCTATACCCTACACTCAACACCCTACACTCTACACCCTACACCCTACACTCTATACCCTATACCCTACACTCTATACCCTACACTCTATACCCTACACTCTATACCCTACACTCTATACCCTACACTATACACTCTATACCCTACACTCTACACTTTATACCCTACACTCTATACCCTACACTCTATACCCTGCACTCTACACCCTGCACTCTACACCCAACACTCTAAACCCTACACTCTATACCCTATACTCTATACCCTACACTTTACACTCTATACCCTACACTCTATAGCCTACACTCTATACCCTACAGTATATACCCTACACTCTATACCCTACACTCTACACCTTACACTCTACACTCTATTCCCTACACTCTGTACCCTACACTCTATACCCTACACTCTATACCCTACACTCTACACTCTATACCCTACACCCTACACTCTATACCCTACACTCTACACTCTATATCCTACACTCTATACCCTGCACTCTACACCCTGCACTCTACACCCAACACTCTATACCCTACACTCTACACCCTACACTCTATACCCTACACTCGATAACTTACACTCTACACTCTATACCATACACTCTACACCCTACACTCTAATCCCTACACTCTACACTCTATACCCTACACTCTATACCATACACTCTATACCCTACACTCTATACCATACACTCTATACCATACACTCTATACCCTACACTCTATACCCTACACTCTACACCCTACACTCTATACCTTACACTCTATACCCTACACTCTATACCCTACACTGTAAACTCTATACCCTACACTCTACACTCTATACCCTACACTCTATAACATACACTCTATACCCTACACTCTATACCCTACACTCTATACCCTACACTCTATACCCTACACTCTATACCATACACTCTATACCATACACTCTACACTCTATACCCTACACTCTATACCATACACTCTACACCATACACGCTATAGCATACACTCTATACCCTACACTCTACACTCTATACCCTACACTCTACACTTTATACCCTACTCTCTATACCCTACACTCTATACCCTACACTCTACAACCTGCACTCTATACCCTACACTCTATACCCTACACCTTACACTCTATACCCTACACTATATACCCTACACTCTATATCCTACACTCTATACCCTACACTCCATAGTCTACACTCTATAGCCTACACTCTACACTCTACTCTATACCCTACACTCTATACCCTGCACTCTAATCCCTACACTCTACACTCTATACCCTACACTCTATACCCTACACTCTATACCCTACACTCTACACCCTACACTCTACACCCTACACTCTAATCCCTACACTCTAATCCCTACACTCTAATCCCTACACCCTACACTCTATACCCTACACTCTATACCCTACACTCTATACCCTACACCCTACACTCTACACCCTACACTCTACACCCTACACTCTACACCCTACACTCTACACTCTATTCCCTACACTCTACACCCTGCACTCTGTACCCTACACTCTACACTCTTTACCCTACACTCTATACCCTACATTCTATACCCTACACTCTGTACCCTACACTCTAATCCCTACACCCTACACTCTATACCCTACACTCTATACCCTACACTCTATACCCTACACTTTACACTATATACTCTACACTCTATAGCCTACACTCTATACCCTACACTCTATACCCTACATTCTATACCCTACACTCTATACCCTACACTCTATACCCTACACTTTATACCCTACACCCTATACCATACACTCTATACCCTACACTCTACAACCTGCACTCTATACCCTACACTCTATACCCTACACCCTACACTTTATACCCTACACTCTATACCCTACACTCTATACCCTACACTCTATACCCTACACTCTACACCCTGCACTCTGTACCCTACACTCTACACTCTTTACCCTACAATCTATACCCTACACTCTATACCCTACACTCTATACCCTACACTCTATACCCTACACTCTACACTTTATACCCTACACTCTATACCATACACTCTATACCCTACACTCTACACTTTATACCCTACACTCTATACCATACACTCTATACCCTACACTCTATACCCTACACTATACACTCTATACCCTACACTCTACACTGTATACCATACACTCTATGCCCCACACTCTCTACCCTAAACTCTACATTCTATACCCTACACTCTACACCATACACTCTATACCCTACACTCTATACCCTACACTCTATACCCTACACTCTATACCCTACACTCTACACTCTATACCCTACACTCTATACCCTACACTCTATACCCTACACTCTATACCCTACACTCTACACCCTACACTCTACACCCTACACTCTACACCCTACACTTTACACCCTACACTCTATACCCTACACTCTATACCCTACACTATATACTCTATACCCTACACTCCATATCCTACACTCTACACTTTATACCCCACACTCTATACCATACACTCTATACCCTACACTCTACACCTTACACTCTATACCCTACATTCTATCCCCTACACTCTACACTATATACCCTACACTCTACACTCTACTCTATACCCTACACTCTATACCCTACACTCTACACTCTACACCCTACACTCTACACTCTACGCCCTACACTCTATACGCTACACTCTATACCCTACACTCTATACCCTACACTCTAACCCCTACACTCTATACCCTACACTCTATACCATACACTCTCCACCCTACACCCTACACTCTACACCCTACACTCTATACCCTATACCCTACACTCTATACCCTACACTCTATACCCTACACTCTATACCCTACACTATACACTCTATACCCTACACTCTACGCTTTATACCCTACACTCTATACCCTACACTCTATACCCTACACTCTACACCCTACACTCTACACCCTACACTCTAATCCCTACACTCTTATCCCTACACCCTACACTCCATACCCTACATTCTATACCCTACACTCTATAACCTACACTCTACACCCTACACTCTACACTCTATACCCTACACTCTATACCCTACACTCTATACCTCACACCCTACACTCTACACCCTACACTCTATACCCTACACTCTACACCCTACACTCTATACCCTACACTCTACACCCTGCACTCTGTACCCTACACTCTACACTCTTTACCCTACACTCTATACCCTACACTCTATACCCTACACTCTATACACTACACTCTACACTTTATACCCTACACTCTATACCATACACTCTATACCCTACACTCTACAACCTGCACTCTATACTCTACACTCTATACCCTACACTCTATACCCTACACTCTCTACTCCACACTCTATACCCTACACTCTATACCCTACACTCAATACCCTACACTCTACACCCTACACTCTACACTCTATAGCCTACACTCTATACCCTACACTCTATACCCTACACTCTATACCCTACACTCTATACACTACACTCTACACTTTATACCCTACACTCTATACCATACACTCTATACCCTACACTCTACAACCTGCACGCTATACCCTACACTCTATACCCTACACTCTACACTCTATACCCTACACTCTATGCCCTACACTCTTTACCCTACACTCTACACTCTATACCCTACACTCTATACCCTACACTCTACACTTTATACCCTACACTCTATACCATACACTCTATACCCTACACTCCATACCCTACACTCTACACTTTATACCCCACACTCTATACCATACACTCTATACCCTACACTCTACACCTTACACGCTATACCCTACATTCTATCCCCTACACTCTCCACTCTATAACCTACACTCTACACTCTACTCTATACCCTACACTCTATACCCTACACTCTACACTCTATACCCTACACTCTACACTCTACACCCTACACTCTATACCCTACACTCTATACCCTACACTCTATACCCTACACTCTACACTCTATACCCTACACTCTATAGCCTACGCTCTACGCCCTACACTCTATACCCTGCACTCTATACCCTACACTCTACACTCTATACCCTACACTCTACTCCCTACACTCTACACCCTACCGTCTATACCCTACACTCTACACTCTATACCTTACACTCTACACTCTATTCCCTACACTCTATACCCTACACTCTATACCCTACATTCTATACCCTACACTCTACACTCTGAACCCTGTTCACACAGGTTATATACAGATGATCAGGTTTTTAAATACATCAGATAGGGATTGCATACATTAGTTAGGACTGCTCTGATAATGGTATACCGTGAAGATTGGTAGAGCAGCTTAGTATACATTTTTTGCAAAAAACGTATCAACCAAATACCCTGTTTTTTACATCTTTTACTAGCACTTGCGGATTACTGCAACATTTTTTCAAACTGAGTGTTTTTGGTTTTACTATTCTCTTTTGTGTCTTCAGGTTTCTTGGTGGTGTGTGAACATGATCATACAGACTTGTTCACTGTGCAAGTAGCCCATGTGTTCCTGTACTCTACACTCTATACCCTACACTCTATACCCTACACTCCATACCGTACACTCTATACCCTACACTCTACACTCTATACCCTACACTCTTTACGCCACACTCTATACCCTACAGTCTATACCCTACTCTCTATACCCTACACTCTACACTCTATACCATACACTCTACACTCTATACCCTACACTCTATCCCCTACACTCTATACCCTACACCCTACACTCTATACCCTACACTCTATACCCTACACTCAACACCCTACACTCTACACCCTACACCCTACACTCTATACCCTACACTCTACACTTTATACACTACACTCTATACCCTACACTCTATACCCTGCACTCTACACCCTGCACTCTACACCCAACACTCTAAACCCTACACTCTATACCCTACACTTTATACCCTACACTCTACACTCTATACCCTACACTCTATAGCCTACACTCTATATCCTACAGTATATACCCTACACTCTATACCCTACACTCTACACCTTACACTCTACACTCTATTCCCTACACTCTATACCCTACACTCTATACCCTACACTCTATACCCTACACTCTACACTCTATACCCTACACCCTACACTCTATACCCTACACTCTACACTCTATATCCTACACTCTATACCCTGCACTCTACACCCTGCACTCTACACCCAACACTCTATACCCTACACTCTACACCCTACACTCTATACCCTACACTCGATAACCTACACTCTACACTCTATACCATACACTCTACACCCTACACTCTAATCCCTACACTCTACACTCTATACCCTACACTCTATACCATACACTCTATACCCTACACTCTATA